>NW_011887957.1:24343-25408 GCF_000806365.1 Fopius arisanus
CCGGTGCAGAAACTAATTCACTTTTGAGCGCTTCATAAATATCTAACCCCGTACAATTTTTTGGCAACGAAAAGATAGTCAATAATTCTTCGCGGATTGAAAGATCAGGAAATATCATTCGAACAAAAACTACGACTTGAGCATGATCTGACCGGGCAGTGGATTCATCAAGTTGACATGAAAAATAATCACAACCAGCGAGATCGTTTATCAATTGAGAACGGAGATCCGCCCCAATTGATTGAACTCTTCTCGTGATTGTGCGTCTGGAAAGTGGCAATTCTTTCGCGAATTCAGTAGTGCGCTGTTCGAGTTGGGTATTCTGGAACATAGACGACTGATAAAAAACTAATAGAAAATGACCGATAAAATACAGAAGAATGACGGAAGAAAATTTTGACTGTAACTTTGGTATTAAAGAACACTTGTGCCTTCGTAGCTCCAAAATGTCAGACTGAATTTCCCCGAGAACAGTAGCTATTCATGTACTGGAAAAATCTCCCACTCTTCATTATCAGGAATCATTCATTGAAAAGTCACAATTGGCCAGAAATGTTTATTGACAAAATTGACCATTGATGACAACCCAAAATTTTGACGGGAAAATCGAAATCCCTCCAATAAAGGCGCCCGGTTGGCGCGCACAAGTGCGCTGGACTGGTGAGTCATGTCCGGGTAATTCCCCGCCAAAAAAGCTTAAAACCTGGAGTAAATTTTCAACAAGGAAAAGGAAATTTTAACCCGTGTATGGTTTTTTTGAAAATGAGGTATTTTCTTTCCCGATAAAAAACCAATTTTCATTTTCGTAGAACTTTACTCGAAGGTGATTAATATCATAATTTCATTGTAAGTTGCTAATAATGTAGTGAAAACTATTAGGAGAGTGTAGGAAATAATGCTTCACGATTCCTCACTATAAACAATATGAAACAATGAATATATTCAATAGACTACTTAATATAAATTGGAGTACACTTTAATAACGTATCGACATCCTCAAGAGTTCTTTGCTAATAAGTAGTTACAGATATCACACGTGACATGACGTCACGCAACAGTCATGCG
>NW_011887957.1:27333-30053 GCF_000806365.1 Fopius arisanus
ACCCCTAGCTCTCCGAACAGCAATTTCCTGACGAGCTTCACAAGTCGCAGGTGCGATAGGTGACTCAAAAACCTCCTCTGATGAGTCAACGCTTTCGTCATCAGAGACCACCTCCTCAAGCCTGAACTGCACTCGTTTAGACTCCAAATTCGTGTCTCTTGAACTGTTCACTTTTACATTCTCGTCTAGAATTTCTCCATAATCTCTGTTCGATCCTAATCCATCAATAAATCGAACGTCTCTACTCACTAAAATCCTACGAGACTGGGGACACCATAACCGATAAGCCTTCGATTCTGTAGAATATCCAACAAAAAACACACTCGTAAGACCTAGAATCAAACTTATCCTTCTTTGTTTTATCTAAAACAAACGCCTTTGATCCAAAAACTTTAAAGTAATTAACAGACGGTATCTTTCCTGTCCAAACCTTAAATGGTGTGTTACCGCACAAAATCTTCGTCGGACATCTATTCCGAATATAACACGCTGTATTTACAGCTTCTGCCCAAAAAACCGGCGACAATCCAGCTTCTCTCATCATACACCTCGCCATCTCAACCAACGTTCTATTCAAACGCTCCGCAACTCCATTTTGTTCGGGCGTATAAGGCGCTGTCAATCTCCTTCCAATTCCATTCTTCTCCAAAAAATCATCGAACGCTCTGTTCCGGTACTCTGTGCCATTATCAGACTGCAACAACTTGATTCTCCTTCCAGTAAAATTTTCAACTGTAGCCTTGTACCTCTGAAACACTTGCAATACCTCTGATGTCTGTTACACAAAATAAATCTGACTCCACCTTGACTTATCATCTACAAAAGTAACAAAATATCTCATTCCTGAATGAGAAACACAACTCATTGGTTCACATACATCGCTATAAACAATTTCCCACAACTCTTCAGTACGACCTGCACTCGACACAGGAAAAGGAATCTTAGATTGTTTCTCTCGAATACAAGTTTCGCAACTCTGTAATTTTTCACCTGACTTAGTCTCTATTCCATGAACCAATTTGTTATTAATCATGAACATTAAATCTCTCTCATTTACATGCCCGAGCTTACGATGCCATTCCTCCAAACTATTCTTCGGAAACACTCGTGACTCAACAATATTTACCTCTTCGGCATTTTTCAAATAATATAAGTCACCAACTCTCTCAGCAATCATACAAATTTTGCCGCTTTTATCAACAACTAAACTCTCATTTTGCCTAAAAATAACCTCAAAACCATGATCAGTAATTTTAGCGACCGACAATAAATTCGTTCTTAAATCGGATACCTGAAGAACTTTCTCTAATCTATACACTTGACTACCTTGTTTGTTTTTAACTCTCAACTTGACAATACCAACACCGTCAATCTTTGTCTCATTACTATTTGCAAGGCTCAACGACTTATTTACTTTTATTAAATTTTGGAAAATGTTACCATTCGCACACATATGCGACGTGCACCCACTATCAAGACACCACTTCTCACCACTTGCCGAGGATTCAATATTGAAAAACGCCTTCTCATAAATCCCAGCAGCGACTTCTTCTCGATCGTGCCTCTCCTCAGTTTGACCAGCTGATTGCCGACCCAATGTCATGCGACAACCCCTGGCAACGTGATCAAAACCATGGCATCTATAACACTGTATTCTGTTTCTTTGAGAACCACTTAAAACCGAACGACTCTTCGTCTCACCTTGTTTACCGTGTCCTCGATAACTACCAAAACCTCGCGGATTTTCACCTCGATTCTTATTTACACTCTGTTTATTTTGCCCAAACTTCGAGAAAACTTTCTGTCTGACGAACAAAGCATCGTTCTCTGGCTCACCGCTTTTGTTCCGTCTAGACTCCCATTCGTTCAGTATTTTGACCTTCAAAATCTCTGGCTTGGGTAACTCATCACGTGATTCCATAGCACATCTAAAATTTTCATAAGACTCTGGCAGACTGTACAACAATAAAATAGATAACAAGTCTTCATTAATTTCAAGACCGATCTCACCCAATTTGTCCACTGCATCGAAAAACTCCCCGAGAAAATCAAAAGCATCTTCTCCTTCTTTCATTTTCACCTGCGTGATTTTCTTTAACAATGTGGCTTTTCTAACAGGCTCTCTCGACTGATACACCTGCTCCAAACGAAGCCAAACATCTCGTGCTGTCTCTGCACCCTTTAATTGTTTAATTTCAGAACGACTCACTGCTAATATAATGTCTGCTTTAGCTTTTCTATCATTTTTATCCCACTCTGCAGTTTCTCCATTCGTGGGCCTCAACCTCGTACCATTCACGTAATCAAATAAATCGTGTTTTACCAACACCGCTTCCATCTGGATTTTCCATGTATCATAATTGTCTTTTTGTAAAGAATCGAAGGATATATTTGCTCCGCCGTTACTCATTTTTACTTCACGTGTTCAACAGTCGAATACATTCGTCTCTCTCACTCCAATAATTCGCATCGGTCTTCCCGTATGCCACACCGTAGCTAACTATATATCACTGTCTCTGTCTATCGCGCCAACGGTCTTCCCGAATTGGACGCTAACAAACCACGAGGAACCGCACCAAAATTATCTCTTTGATAAAAATCTGGCGAAGTCTGGGCCCATAACCTATTAAGAGAGTGTAGGAAATAATGCTTCACGATTCCTCACTATAAACAATATGAAACAATGAATATATTTAATAGACTACTTAATATAAATTGGA
>NW_011887957.1:30808-48798 GCF_000806365.1 Fopius arisanus
AATTGAAAATTTTCTTATTTTACTTTTCCCACCACCAAGTTTATGCCGAATATCCCCTCTACTCTTGCCTACGCGCAGGGCATCACGGGCCCGAAGGGGGGCGCAGCCATAAATTTTATGACTTGAGACAATTTAGCCTAATTGAGGTCGGGAGCTGGACTAGCTCCGAGAGCTGAGGTTGCCCACCTCTGAGTTAACCCCTTATCTGGACCCCCGGCCACTTAAATGCCCGCCCCGTCTAACGTGGAACAGTTCTCTGGAATGGAGAACCAAGTGTTCCGACAGAGGAGTCTCATTCGGAGCTGAGGTTCAGTACTATAACTTCAACTCCTCACGCGTAGGGAATTAGCGGACCCAATCGATACGGTAGAGAGCGTGATTTATTCCAGTAAATATCTTTAATTATTATTAACGCGAAAATCGCGTTACACAGCAGAGACAGATTTCAGCAGATCTGCAGGTTTCTTCATTTCGCTGATGATGACGCACTGCCAACTTACACTGGTCCACCAAGATTATTCGAAATCCATCCCATTATCGACCATTTGGAGAAGAAATTTGCAGCGCTGTACATGCCACATGAAAATGTTTCGATTGATGAATCATAGACATTATGGAAGGGACGTCTCTCTTTCAAACAATATTTACCCCTGAAGTCTGCTAAGTTTGGTGTCAAAGTGTATGAGCTGTGTGATTCAGTGACTGTGTATTTATGGAAGTTTGTTGTATATCTTGGTAAAGAGACAGAAATTGAATCGGAGCTTGCGACAAAAGAGACACCGAAAACGTGCGCCATCATTTTGAGATTGATTCAGCCATTACTAGGCCAAGGTTACCGGTTATGGATAGATAATTATTATAATTCTCCTGCTCTTGCTTTTTATTTGAAATATAATAAAACCGCTTGTATCGGTACACTTCCAGTCAATCGCAAATCTGTTCCAGCGGTAGTGAGTGAAAAAAAGTTCAAGAAAAATGAGATAATTGCTCGTCATGATGGTCCAGTTACGGTTATGAAATGGTTTGACAAGAAAAATGTGACAATGATTTCCACCTGTCACAATCACTCAATGGAAACCATTTTTGATGGGAGGGGTAATGAAACATCAAAGCCTAAATGTGTCTTGGTGTACAACGAATTCATGGGGGGACTTGATTTACACGATCAGCTGATGCAGCCTTTCCTCATTGAACGTAAGAGATGTACCAAATGGTACATCAATTTGTTCAAAAAATTTATGAACTCAGCAATCGACAATGCTCACATCGTCTACAAGAAAAGTACTGGGACAACCCATTACCCAGTTGAACTTTAGGACAACCCTCATCGAAGAACTCCTCGCAAACTACAACCCTGTGACAACACCAACGAATCATCCTGATCCGACTGATCTGAGGAGATTAACGTAGAGGCATTTCATTTCGAGAGCTCCCCCGGGGAATACCAAGACGAAACTGCAGAGGAAATGTGTGGTTGGCACTAAGAACAAAAATTCTAAAAACTTCGGTCTACTATTCCGAGAAATGCAATGCTCATTTGTGTTTCGACGGATGTTTCGAAAGTTATCACAGGACAGAATTTTACCGAATGGAATAAAAGTGAGATCCATACTTTTCATTCAATATTCATTGTCCAATAATGCTATTCGACCAATTTCTTTCGTTTATTTTTGCGCGGGTCCAATAATTTTGTTTGCCAATACCAATCGTTCATAATGCTAGTCGACAATTGTGATTTAAATGAATTATTTTCGTAACATATAATTATAATAAAAATGAGATTAGTTAATTTATCGACAGTGGCGAATTTCATCGTAAGTATAAGATTCATTTGAATAAAGAATGGATGTTTATGAATGTGATCCGTACGCGTAGTGGAACGGCCCTGATGTACGCCTCTAGCTCTGACGTCAAGCGTGTAGGTTACGTCTCGATAACCACAATAACTAAATAAAAATATTTTGCAAATATGGTCCATTGAATGAGATTGATTCTTTGTGTTCCATGATTCCTCTTTTTTGTTAATATTTTTGAGACATTAATCATCAATCTTGACACAGCCGTTTTTTAAATACATATAGTTTATTTCATGACTCGTCATTAATTAACTATGGGATATATCGATTCGAAATTGCTTTGATAATTTAAGAATTGATCAAAGTATTTACCGATTTTTTTTTGTATTTTTTAAACCTATTTGAATAATTTTTTCAATCAGTCGAAGTGCGGGGGACTTGAGAAAATAGTCACAAAAGCGATCTTTCTAAGAAAAACTTGACGTAAGTTGTGAAATGAGTGTCGTCAAAAAGAAAAAAATTCATCGAGTTTAGGAGGAAAATTGAGGCAACCCTCGATTTTATTTCGAGATTTTTCACTCAATCGTTCACAAGCTATTGTTTAATAAAAAAAGGAATCAGAACGCCGTGAGGCTCGCGGCCGCCCGGAAAGTTTCCGTAGGATGGACCCCGTACCTGAAGGGTTAAGGGGGAGTTTTGAGAGGAATTAGGGAAATTTTAGGGGAGTTCATAGTAAAAAATGTTTCTGGGATAAGTTACTCAATCGGGAAGTCGCGTCGGTTCCTTAATCGCGCCGCAGAGAGGGATAATTAAAATTATTATCCGTCGTGGGTTAATGAAAACTCTCTGTTTTAGCTGAAAACCACGGCTGATCGCGTGCGAGGGACGTATTGGTCCCATGGGGCCGTCCCCATGGAGGTTTTGTTGGCATTCGGCTGGAAATTTGCGTGAAAATCCCGAGGCAAGCGGTGAATACCTACAGCAAGAACTCCGGCCCAACGGCATTGGAAAAATACCGTTTCGAAAAAGCGGAGTTTTCTCGGTTTCCACAGGCGATGGAAATCCATAATTTTAGGATACCGTTCGCGAGTTATTCTCCTCAGTGCTGGAGTTCGTCCGAACTCGATTGGATTAGCCGCTCAGGCGTCATTAATTAAAATCCATCAGTGAATACTTTACCGTACGTCGCGGGCATTGCGGGTCGCGCTGTCTCTCTCGCACCATATATTTTCCTCTTTCGCATTGCACTCTCTATGCTTGTCCGAGAATTTTCTCCGCGTAAGTCATCACAGAGTTAATCATTTGAAGCATTAATGATGATCCCATTGTTATCGTTTAGTTATATTTTATTATTCTTGTTGAATGGTTTTACTATTATATCATGGAGAAAATTTCAAATATGCCTAGAGGCTCGGAAAATCTAACGGGGTTTTTTTCTTCCTCTTGGAAAATTATTTACTCTCTCGGCGGGTACAATGCATATCGTTAACCTCGGTTAATTGGGAAGATTGTGTTGTCTTGTTTGGTCGAAACAATAATGAATTAACCCATTTTCAGGGGAGTCCGGTGGACTTTCCTTACCGCTTTCGTTACTAATACAATTCAATGGATTTTGAGGACTGTTCTGAAGTGTAATTATTTTGTCGAACGACATTTCAGCCCTTTTCCCAAATCCACCCAGCTCGCTCCACAGCTTAGCATACTGAGCGAAACAGGCATCCGTTAGCTCTTCCTTAACTCCGCCCGTGAATAAGGTTCAGATCCAGTTGAGTGTTACGTTTTGGCACTTTTCATTAAGTTTAAGTTACAATTCCTTGAGTAAGAAAAAATAGCTGATTCCCGGCAACCTTTTTAGGTGCCGATTTCTCTGCTTTTGTATATCGGCGAGGAGGCTATAGGGAGGAAGGGCGAAGTTAGTGGGCATTTTCGGTTGATTTCAAAATATAATGTCACAGAATATCATATTTCCAGCATAAATAAAGTCAAGCAGGAAATATACTGATGGACAATTACATCAAACTACTTCCAATCATTTGGCAAAAATGTGGAAATTTACTTATGCAAAGTAAATTTGCTTAGTAAAAACCCCTTTTTCTTCTAATGATCCTGTGCCATGATAGCTACCTGTAAATGCTGATTATCAAATAGGATAAAAAATGTGGTAAACAGGACAGAAAAAAGGGGGAGAACAAGTATAAAGATACGAAATGATGAATTTGTGGTGTGTAGCCTAAGGCTCTTTTAAAATAGCTTATCAGACGCTTAAATCGCTGGAGTGATTGAAATGAGTGAAACAAGGGGTCAATAATTACATTTATTCTCTTAAAATTACGGAAATTTGAAAATACTCACTGCGGCGAATCACAAAATATTTCGACAGTCTTCTGAGTATCCGTTCGATGGCTTCCTAAATCCATCTGCGACCTACAAACGATTGAAAAAATAATCTTTTCATTAAGACGTATTGAGATTAAGCACTACGTCGGATCTTAATGATGGGATATGATTAGTATTTACGCGAATGGTGGATGAAAGCGCTGATCACTCTTTTCTGTCATTCGGACATGGCATCAGCAGTTCCACGGTCACATAGGAGTCCGGTTCTAGGTATAATGAGCTGTTCGACTGGCATGGCCTCAGTTTTACCAAGAATATAACAATGGAAATTAGCCGTAAGACTGCTTTGCTCAGCAAGTGGAGATTTGGAGAGTGGTTTGACGAAGTTGGGAACACTGTAGCGATAGAGTCCGATCGGGAGCTGATCAGAGCGGACCTCGACGAGACAAGACGAGTTGAAGTTCCAAGTCTTGATTTTATTAATTAGTGACGTAGTATACCGATCAAATTAAACCATCATCGTGGATTTTAAGCATTTTAGCAATATACCATTATTTTATCGATTAATTAGGTGGATGGTTAATTGGAAAGAATTCTATCCAAACCTACACCAACCTCCTACGGATGAGCACATCCTCCGTGAGCTGGACGCAGAGCTAGTCAAGAAGGAAGTTAGGGAGACTAGATACAAAGTTAGTATCAGTTAATAAACATAATGTGAGTTTCACCTCCGGGTAAAAGTCATCCAACGCCTCATTATAAATGAAATAAGTCAATAAATCTAAAAACTTGCGACTTTAATTATTCATTTCAGCTTCAGCAAATTCATTTCGAGGTTGAAAAATGTTACTTCGATGAAATTAACATCCTGAACATGTGAATAAAATATGACAAGAGGGGGAATTTGAAGTTATGCGTCTGGTAAAGTTTATGCGCATGAGTAATTACGTGAACATAAATTACAACGCGTATTATTTTTGTGCACGTCATAGTCTCACAAGTGTACAAATGAAATGTATTTTCGTTGTGCAATAAAAAAAAAAGGGCACAACTTTTTATTTGAAATTATTTTCATGTGCACGAATTTTTCGCAAAACGTCAATTTTTAATCCGAGTATTCTTTTTTTTTGTAGACATTCCATCTTATATGCAGACTAAATAATAACACTGTCTACAATTTAATCGAGCATAATTTCGTGAGCAAATGCGATGTCCACGTTTCAAAATCAAATGTGCATATTACATTTGATTTTTACATCTGTGCACGGAGATAATTGTGTACAATTCTTAAGTGCATGACTCATATCTGTCCCTTTCGATTATAATTCTCAAATTTACCAATTTTTCAAATGCTACAATCGAATTACGAGTTACGAACTTGAATAATGAATTAGCCACAAATGCATGATCAATTGCCGTTGTTTGAATTTTCTTACACATGAACCGGAGTTTGTGGTAATGTTGCTATTCTTGCGAGACGACGTTTTCAATTAAAAGAATTGAAAAATGAACAATAAACATCATTAGATTAAGAAAAAACATGGCGAAGGAACAATCAATCTCCAAGTTATAGACAATCTAGCATCGTTCCAATATATATTTTTATAGGACGATTTTTAAATAATTTTTCAAATAATTTCATAAATAAAAAATAAGCATCATTAAGGTGCAAAAAAATGCTCCTACGGGACCATAAATCTCGACGTTTTAGGCGATTCTGAATCGTTTAAATAAATTTTTGCGGAACAATTTTTCACCATTTTTTAAATTCTTAAGTAAACGATCCACATCATTAGATTGCAAAAAGTTATTCAAAGAGAAGAATCATTCTCGAAGTTCTAGATGATTCTGAATCCTTGGAGAATAGATTTGCGAGACGAATTTTTTGTTTTTGTAGGCATGTTTATCAATAAACAACAGACAACATTAAGTTGCAAAAAAAATGTTCCGCGGCAATAATAAATCTCGATATTTCCGGCGATTCCATATGATTTGAGGATAAATTTGCGAAAGTTTTTCTGATTTAATTAATGCAAACTAATCAGTTACAGAGAGGGAGAGAAAAAACCAGCACACACGCTCCATTCAGAACGTGAAATCATTTTTAATTAAATAACAATTATTTCCCGATTCCTCCCACTCCGAATTATTTCCGATATTTTCGTTCGGCTTCGGACATATTCGTTATTTCCATAACTTATTGACATTTTCATTAACGTTTAGTAGCTCGCGCTCTATATTACTAACACTCGTAATCTCTAAAATTATCGACGCTCTCACGGTTGCACTCTACCTTACTCACGAGCCGGCACGCGCTCTATCGTACTTACAGGTATGGGCTTCAGTTTAGTTCCGTTACCGCCGCTATGAAATTTTCCTGTTGCAGCTGTAAGCCCTAGCAATTTCCAGTATAATCTCCGGTCACGGTCCTTAAAAGTATTCCACTCTGCTTTTTTCATACTCACGGGCTTCTCAAATTATCGACATACTCGGGCTCGCTTACTGTCTTACTCGCAGGTACAGGCACTGACGTGATCCCCGCCTCTAGTACATTTTCATGTTAAAGCCTTTCCATAACCTATAGCAATCTCCTTTATAATCTCTGCCGTAAAATCCGGAGTCATTTACATAAACTACATGATAAAGATCATATTTTCCATTCCTATTCTTTTATGTCCCCAAACAAGCTCTTCCAATTGGCCGTTTGAATTGATTGGAATTATTGCAAATTGAAATTGACAGAAACTGTATTGCAATTCCTGGCTTTTCTACGCCATTCCATTGTGGTTGACTATTTTGGTAATCGAGAATAAATTGTTTGGAGAAAATGGGGACTGGCCGGAGCCAATTCACTGATGAAGAACTTCAGGATTACCAGGTATTTTGCAAAATTTCTGGAGTATTCATGTCGAAATGAATCAGACCTGAAAAAGTTACTAGAGAAATTTGGTTGTTCATTCATAAAAACGATTTGGTAGATGCTTCAGACTAATCTGGTCGTTGCATACTCTCTATTATAGAGTATTCCATGCCAGATGTACCACTTTTTTTAAATCGACTCCTTTCGAGCTGGTAGAAAGACTTCTATTCCTTCTTACTCGACGAGAAATATTTCTCGGAATTTTTCCAAGAATTTCTACCCAGCCTGATGAAAGTTATGCATTAAAGAACATTTTCTTTCTCAATTTCACATAGTCATAACTTTTGTGAAACTTAACTGTTTGGTACCTTTTTTTTAATGAAAATTTTGGTTTTTGAATTGATTCTTCGGTAAAAAATACAAAAAAAAAATTAAAATAATAAACCCAATTAAATTTTCGCCCTTTCCGAGAAAAACCGTTATTTTTCCGCAGTTTACAATTTCTTTTCTGAAAGACGAATTGTACCAATTCTGCGATTATTCTTGTCAATACCGTACTGGGTCGACATTTTTTTCAATTTTTTTTTCTATGTTTCAAAAAAAAATAATTTTCAAAAGTAATTTTTTTAAAGTAAACTTTATTTATACAATAAAATAAATGCAATTCTACAATTTTACAGTCTTGTATTATCGATTTATGGTTTACGATTATGGTAACTAAGGTTGATGTCTGTTACTGTTGACATTCAAGGATTAAAACAATAATGCCATAAATTATTTATTGGTTTCTTCTATGGCGTTCAAATATTTCACAATTTCCGAGTGCATTTGAGTTTGAAAAAATTTTTCATATATAAGTGTTTCTTAGCTTGGAAACCATAAATTGATATTAGATCATATGATATATGATATCATTGATGATATTGATTGGGACTAAGCGCGTCATTAAAAATCAAAATAAAAAATACGGAGCATGATCTTTATGTGGTGAATGGATGGATGAACTTTCCCACAGATAAAAAGACCAGGAGGGTTGAAACATCACGAGTTAACATGGAATGCCTCATTTATTGACCATGAAGATTAAGACCATAAATTGTTGACATAATGCTGTAAAATCGTTTAATTGCATTCATGTTATTGTATATATAAACATTATGAAAAAAAAATCTTTCGATGTTGAAAATTTGAAATTTTTTTTTCAGTCAAATACAAAAAATCCGCACACTTAGGGATTGTATTCAACTAATTGCTGAATTAGTTGAATTTGTTTAAAAAAAAAAAGGATAAAAAGCAGGGAACTTCGAAAAAATCAGGATTTTTCACGAAAAAGGCAAAATTTTCAGTTTATCATCTCAATTCTTTTTCGTATTTTTGTCTGAAAAATGGAGGCAAAAATAACAAGCAGAAATTCAGAAGGAAAGTATTTCTGTCAAGGCTTGAAAAAGTTATGGTTATTTCAAAATAAAAGAGTCGTGTTTTTTTCAATTCATAACGTTTTTGGGTTGGGTGAAAGAATCCGATAGAATTCCGACAAACGGTTCTTATGCGATAGAAAATAGTGGAAACCTTTTGGTCAGATCGAACGGTATCGGGTTCAAACATGGTCGCTTTGGCATGGAGTACGCCATATATATGAATTGATCACTACAATAGTGTCGAATGGAACGACAAGACAAATATATTGATAGTCAACGTCGAAATCGATTTCAATAAATCTATGAATCCATATCTTATAATCTTGTGAGCCTCTATCATGAAAGAAAAAAACATTGATTTGTTGTTGGTTTCCTCTTACAGGACTTGACGTATTTTACAAAGAAGGAAGTTCTATAGTGAGTACCAAGATGAATATTGAATTACTTGGCAATTTTAATAGTGTTAATAAAACCTGGTGTCGGTTCTTCGAATTCGAGGAATATACCCTTTAAAACTGAATTACTTCGCGTGAGTTACACAACTATTTCTTAGAACTATATGAACAGAAAACTTTTCTCAGAGCAACTCCCTTGGTTGTGAAAAGTCAGGAAACTACTGTGATTACGTATGCCGATAGTTTTCTAAACACTATTGAAAAGTATGAATTTTAGTTTTCATAAGTTTCTAAAAAAATTGGTATCCGTACACTTCATAATTTTGAAGAAGATAATTTCAACTTTTAAGTAGTACGAACACAACGCGCTCTTCGTGCCGAATTAGATTAATGTGTCCAACGCACCTGTCACAAGCATGATCACCCAACAAATAATTTGCTCCTCCCTCCCACATCCGTTACCTCGAGAACATCACCGCAGTGAAATACGATGAGATGTGAATAATTTCTCGAATGGTACTTGAATTTCCACGTCCGAGGAGATGGAATTACTGACTTCTGGATCGGATGCGATGGGTTTTCGACGTTGGATTGTAACTGTTTGTTCTCAGTTTAAGGGGTATCAGAATTGTAAATTTAATGAGTCCCGGAAAGGGTGACATGATGTTACGACGTGGAGCGATCTTGTGCATTTTCAGTTGGGATTATGCTTCGAGTTTGATTGATTCTTTTATTTTGACATTGAAATTAGGGGTTTCGTCAACAGAAGTTCGGCACGCGCAGAAATTTTTGTGGCTTTCTGCCGGATATGAGTTGGTCCTTTTTAAATTCCGATTTAAATTAAGGTTATGGAGAGACCGGATTCTTTGAGAAGGTCACTGCAGTTGATGACAGTGCTTCCGGTTGTGTCGACTAGATTCATTTTTCGACAGTTTTTATTCAAATTTTTATGATGAGTAGATTAAAAAATTAGATTTTAGTGACCCCAATTTCAACACGATCTGGCAGCTGTAACTCAAGATATAAATTTTTGAAATTAATTCCATTTTTCATTGATTCAAAGGCATTTTCACCGTCTGGAATTTATTTAAAAATAAACCATTCGAAAGATTTCGATAAAACAAAATATGTTATAGAAGGAGTGCTAATACACGCTACAAAAAAATGGAATGGATTTAGCAGCTGGTTTCAGAGCTATTATCTAATAAAATTTGAATTTGTCGATGAAATGGGCGGAGTCACTCGAGAGGTGGAGTCTGACGCGATTCATAAGGCAACAGCGTGTTGTGCATCAGGCGCGGGATATTTTGAAATTTTCAGGTTACAATGGATAGTACATTCGAAGTATTTTTTCTTTTCTTTCAGGTAGGAATTTTTTACAATTGCTAAAGAATCACAGAAACCAACGACTTTCCTAAAATTAGCAATTAATGACTTGCCGATTATGGTTCCAATCAAATGACCAGTATCGTAGGGCGCATTGTGAGCAATCAAAACACAAGGTTTTTCAAATAGCCTAAGAAATTCATTAAAGACAATCAGTGCCTCCTGCAATGGACTAGATATGACAATATTATCATTAAAATACAAGTCGCCATTCCTCTCTGTCAGGCCAGTAACTTTCGATGCTTGTGGATTAAATTCTTTTGTGGGAGTGACATAGATGTTAAAGGAAGAATTATTTGATTTTGCTGCAATTTGCAAAATCTCAGCATCCCTTTCCAGCGCAGATGTCTCCAGTTCGAAATATACCAAAGCAAAATCTTCTGAGTTAAAAGAACACGCTGAGCAGTTTGGAGTTCCTCGAAGCAGTTTTCATCCAGCACTAAATTGTTACACTCATCAGTATCAATTATTAATCCACAGTTCGATTCATATTTGAATCTTCCTTTTTTTCGTTCTTCTTTCGTAGCTCATTGCGTTTCTGTGCTAATAAATTCCTACGAATTTTTGCAGCTTTGGTCTTCCCACGTTCTGCTCTCTGAAATCGAAATTTATCCTTTTTCTGGCAGAAGATTTCCGTATGTTTACCAGGTGACACATTTAATCGAGATACGAGGCCGAGAGCTACGGTGTATCAATACTCGACACAATTACCCCTTCCATTGCCTTCTAATCGTATTCAATTCATAAAATATAAATGCCACAAGTTACATGAAATCTGTACATAGTTACATTATATACATCGCCCTCAAACTTTTCATTGATATAAGTTTCCCCTCTTTTTGCTTGAAATTGGCAAAAATACGCCCATGGCAATCGGCTCATTTCAATAATTTCCCGATTTCTATTATCTTTCGGTTATAGTGAAGCCACTAATTGGTAGCAGTTCGATCCAATCTAACCTGGGCCAAATTTGGCGTTAAAATGTTGCCATCAGTGCATTGGAGCCGTTGAATTGTAACAGGCGAGTGTTTTATTGCTTCCCTCGGATTTTATGTTTTTTATTTAATTCCCTAATTATAATTGTTTATTTTATGATAACGAATATTTGCTATGCGTTTGTTAGAAAATTATATGCAGTTCTTGACCTATGTATGTGTATAATTACACATGGGACTGAAGTCAATTTTGGTGGTTAATGGAAATATGAATTTCGAGATTATCACATTTAAAAAAATTGGTTCGGTCTAATACATACATAAATGTAGAAAGGAGTTTTTCAAATTGTTGAAACACATTGTGTATTATGTAAAAAAATCATGCAAATAATATACTTCAAATGGACTGGAAACATGATGTGGGTGACTAAAATTTGGAAAACGTAAAAATAATTCTTTACTTATATTGCATAAATCCGTGAAATCTCCCGAAATGACAACAACTGGTATTTTTGTAAAAAAATTGCGCCAAGTTAAACTTTCGCTCAATTGATTCTATGATAAACTCGTGTTTTGCCAAAATATGGCGTTCCTCAAAATTTCAAAAAACTCGGAAAATGTAAATGAAAACGCCTAGAAAAGTGATCCGGGTCGATTGAAAGGATTCAATAGTGACAATAAAAAAATCAATAGAGGCAGGACGAACTTACTTGGCGCGGTTTTTTTCAAGAACTAGAGTTAGAGCCAAAGATTATCTTCGGTCACTTTTAATTATTAATCAAATTTAATTTTAGCATGATCCTGTAAATAAAACCGCGCCTAGTACGTTGGTCCTGCCTCTACCGATTTTTTTATTTCCATTATTGAATCTTTTCAGTCGAGTCGTATCACTTTTCTTGGCGTCTTCTTTTACATTTTTCGAGTTTTTTGAAATTGCTAGGAATGCCGTATTTTTACAAAACACGAGTTTTTTACCTAATCAATTAAGCGAAACTTACTTGGCGCAGTTTTTTTTACAAAAACACCAGTTTTTTTCATTTGGGGATCTGTTAGTTACGTCCATTAAATGCATTTCTCCATCGTTCTTGGTGCACACGGTGCTTGCTAGTCGAAAATCTGCGGATTCACTCCGACTATAGCATTTATTCTTCGGAGCTTTGTGAACTATCATGCCATTGACGCTTTCGTTTGCTTGACTTGAAGCAGCCACCGAAAATGCGGCAGCATTATTCACATACTTATTGAGTAAAGTGCCTAATGCCTCGTGCAATTCATTCTCGTGCAAAAGTATTGTTTGCCTTGTTTTTCGAGTCGAATTGACCTGAGAGCACCTTCGTCGACAATACACATGGTTCCCGAAAAGATTTTCACGGATGGCTCTCAGGGCAACAGCTAGACTGGATGCATTTCCTTTATTTTCGGCTACATCATACGTAAAGCATCTTGTTAGATGCGGGATTGTCTTTTTTTGTGGCAATTCTTTATAATGTTTGGATAAATTGTATAAATCATAGATGAAGTGCTTACCCAAGTGATTTCGGTCGGACAACTTGAACATCTTCAAATTAGTCTCCTGACGTAGACTGGGTATCGTGGAGGCATCATCATCACCAATAAGCACACGAACTTGAAGACCTCAGCCTCCACTGCCTTAGCACTCTCCTCAAAATTTTTACGGCAATCATGTTGATCTTTTGGTACACCATTATCATACAATTTACATTTGCGATTATGTGTCGGGAAATCGAGTATCTTGCCAGTCAAAAACCGATAATTCTCCCATAGCCATTGAAGCTATCATACTTTCGGCCTGCACTCCTCGTGCTTCAGCCCATATCGTATGATACGATGATATTGACAATATTACCGAGGTGGGCATCAAAGTTATTGATTTTCTCAGAAGAGCCAGAACTTTTGAGGTTTGTTCTAAAAGGATAAATTTCCTTGACAATCGCTGGAGGTCTGAAAAGGGACAGAGAAGGGCAGCAAACCGACAGGAAAAGAGGATAATTGTGATTGAAATATGGTGGATAATCATTTTTTATGTATTAAAAAAAATATATTTGAAAAACATTTTTTTTTCAATTATTCATTATTCATTGTCTATCTTTCAGTTCATTTTTCTTCCATTTGAAGAGCTCCAATTGTATACAGTTTATTGCATTCCGATTTTTAAAAAAAGTAAAAAACAATTGGTATATATTAAACGTAGAAGAATGCATTAAAAAAATGTGTAAAAAATCGAAAGTCGATAAAAAAATATCGATAACAAAACTGCTGAAAAATCAAGAAAATTCGAAGTTTGAAAAAATTTTGAAATTTTTGAGAATCACGGTGAAATCTTACAATTCATGGCAAAGCTGATCGAGATTTTCCATCCCAAGCTTTCGTTCCTCTTCAGCTGCTTTTTTACAACTATCTTTAGCAGATTGTTATCGTGCTGAGCCAACTTCTCTTTAGTAGCGTTTAAATAAATCCGCGGATATTGTTGGGACATTAAGACAAGCCAGTGTTTTATTGAGTGAAGTACATCCCATACCAGCATGAACAGTGCCTGCAACATTAAATTGCATAGTTCCATTATTTCCACTGAAAAAAAACTTCTTACCCGGTTAAGAAATGAATCTATTAAAATTATGAAATTTTTTTTCAATGGAAATAATGGAACTTTAATTATAGTAATTATAATTTTAATTATAATTATTATAATAAGCATAAAAACGATGAATTATTTGATTTATAATGAAATTATAAGGTTCCTCTAGTATTAATATCAGCATGCTGATGAGAATCTTGTGTCTGATGTGTTTTCCCTGTTGAAACCGTAGTACGATTGGAGCACTTGTCACATGTGATGGTTAGAACTGCATGATAACTAAATGATGAACTGAAAATACTACTTGGCATACTCAAGATTTTGCAGCATGGTTAGGGGTGAAATGAAGGGATGATAATGGGATGCATGCTAGCAGGAAATTGGGGAGTTTTAGGGTGAAGGGATAGAATGCTTCTGGGTGAGATGTGGGGGTTTTTTACCCTCATTAACACATTTCCAAGATGGCCGACTGGGTAAAAGTCTATACAGGGGTGAAAAAAATGTCTCCACAGGGGTGGGTAAATCGACTCAGGGGGTGATTCGGAGTCGATCTGTACCTATAAATTTTGACCTTTCTTTTCACCCTCACTAATACATTTTTAAGATGGCCGACGGGGTAAAAAAAAGAAGTCTTCACATGGGTGGGTAAATCGACTCAGGGGATGATTCTGAGTCGATCTGTACCTATAAATTGTGACCTTTCTTTTCACCCTGACTAGTACATTTTCAAGATGGCTGAGGGGTAAAAAAAGGTTCCGCAGGTGCATGTAGATTGATTCACGGAATGATTGGACGGAGTTGCGGGGTCCAATCCGTAAAATGGAAAACAATAAAAATAGAAAGGTGAACTGAGTGCATTGGAAAAAAATTAGGGGTTGAGGGTGGGAAGAGTGTGCCAGGATTCCAAGAAGGTTGATAGTGGGATGAATTCATTCGGAAAAAATGATGATTGGCGGTGGAATGAGTCATGGGGAAAATGAATTGTTGAGTGTTGGATAAGTGTGTCAGGGTGAAATGGGGATTGATAGTGCGATGAGTCGAGGGAAAAATCCCCAATTCTGCCTGACACACTCATCCCACCGTTAAGCCCCCATTTTTTCCCATCTACACATTCCACAATCAACCCTCATTGTTTCCATGACTGATCCCACCATCAACCCCCATTTCTCCCTGACACACTCACCCCAGCCTCAACTCTTCATTCTTTCCGAAGCACTTATACCGCCTTCAACGTCCTTTTCACCTTGACACACTCATCCCATCCTCAACTCTTCATTTTTTCCCGTGCACTTATCCCACCATCAACTCTTATTTTTCAAGTGACTGATCCCACGATCAACCTTTATTTTACCCATGACTCATCGCACTATCAATCCCCATTTCACCCTGATACACTCATCCAGATCACAACCTTTCATTTTTTTCCATACACTCATCCCAGGCTCAACACTCATTTTTCCTATGCACTCATCCGATCATCAACTCCCACTTGACCCTGACACACTTACCCCAGCCTCAACTCTGCATTCCTTCCAATGCACTCATCCCACCATCAACCCTCATATTCCCTATGACTTATTCCACCCTCAACCATCATTGTTGCCGAATGAATTCATCCCACCATGAACCTCCTTTGCACCCTGGCACGCTCTTCCCACCCTTAATCCCTAACTTTTTTCCAATTCACTCAGTTCACCGTTTTATTTTTATTTTTTTCCAATACACTGATTGGACTCTGCAACTCCGTCTAATCATTCCATGAATCAATCTACATACACCTGTAGACCCTTTTTTACCCCGTCGGCCATCTTGGAAAATGGGCAGCGAGGGTTGAAAAAATGGGGTTAAAAATTATTGGTACCGATTGGCTCCGAATCATCTCCTAAATCGATCTTTATTCATTTGAACTGAGATTTTTTTTTCCCCGTCGGTCGGCTTGAAAATTATGTAATGAGGGTGGGAAAATGGGGTAGAAATTTATATATATTTATATGCATGTAGGGGTGGAGATTTCTATTGTATTACCGCATCACCCCATCTTGAAAAGGGTTGGTAAAGGTGGGAAAAAGTGCATTGCACATCTGGGGACATCCCCCGCCCCCCTCGCCACACTGTTCAGCTATAAACCTCTCTTTCCGCCTTGTTGGCATATGAAATATCTCCATGCACTTTTCGAATAAAAAAAAAAGAATGGAAAAATTTTTCGACGCCCTCCAAAGCCCCACTGTCTGATGTTGCCCTGGTTTCCAGCGATTGCCGTAGTTACCGACAAGGCATCGCTTGAGATCAAGCCTCGGGTTTTAAAATAGGCAGCAATATTAATACATTTTTTTAATGCTTTTGTAAAGAATGGGTCACTTGACATTAACATTGTTCCCTCGTTTAACATGAACAATTATCCAATTATCAATTATCATTATTATTAATTATTATTGATTGACTATACCGAAAATTGTTGCCCAATTTAAGGGTAAAATATTACATTCGAAAAGGGGAGGAACCGGATCCAATGATAGTTTCAAACGTAACCCATTTGAATCTAACTCGTTCCCTTTTTAGCCTGGTATCCTTCAATCAAGGGCACGGACGGGAATAATGCTGGAAAATAGGCTCTAGGTATATGAAATAATTGAAGGTTATTCTAGATTTTAGCTGATTCTTTTGACTCCATATTTACAAGATAAAAAAGACGGAACACAAAAGAGAAATCTGTTATAAACCATGTTGAACTTACGTGAAAACCTATTTGATTCCCTTTCGAATAGTTATCCTTAATGGAGGTTGTCGCACCCCAAAAAGGAAATGAGTTAACTTAACACACTTGACAGAAACATTATCACTAGTTTAAATGTTAAAATTTACTAACAGTTTTTGAAGTTAAAAGAAAAACTAAAATAACCCATAAAAGGGCCTACTAGTAATTAAAGGAAATAAGCCACGAAGTGCTTATTGAATCAAACGGTCTTGAAACCTGAATGATTATGAAAATAGAGTTGTAACTCTATTATAGTAGTTGCCTTGGAATTGCTAACAAAGCCAGTGCGCAAAGGAGGTTGATGGGATGAATGGTGGGATGAGAAGCGTTTTATCCGTTCACCCTAAATCCTCCCAATTTTCTGCAAGCATTCATCCCATTTTCATCCTTTCATTTCACGCCTACCCATGCCTACAAACACCGTGTTTATAAACGCACCCCTTTCTCAGTCCCAGTTTCACCCTTACCCCCACCCTCTACCTTGACGCATCTGTCTAACCCCTAATTTAGAAATTCACCCTCCCAACACTATTTATTCGTATCCCCCCATTGGCATATTATCCCCCCAAAAGTGCCCCTCGTTCGTACGCTCCTGACCACTTTTGCCGTGAAACTCATTTTTGCCTCTTCGAGATTGAGAGGCCCCACTATCGCCATCTGCCTAAACTTTGTTTCCCTAAAATTGACAGTTGATCGCTGCGTACTCGCCGACAAAAATTACGGGCGTTCAGTGCATCGAATCTTTCTGGGAAAAATAGCGAAAAATGTGTTATGCCCCAGAAATACAATTAATTGAGAAATAGTATTAGATAATTTCTCATAATATGAGGACAGGCGAAGTGGCACATATTATCAAAAAAACATGTAATGGCGAATCAGGGAATGTTGAAATATAAACTATCCCGAATATTTGCGGAATAAGTTGTGATGAACCCCAAATTCATCACCCGCGCGAACAACGAGCGAATATTAAAATGTAAATAATTAAGAGGAAGAGAAAAGAGAATAATTGTAACGGCTAGCGGGAAGGTAAGGAATGAATGAGAGTGTGAATGAGAGAGAGCAGAAAATTAGAAGCGCGCATAACGACGGGAAATATTCCGCAGAAAGTACAATAGATAGCCATAGAATAAAGAGTAATTAATCCATTAGAGGCAGCGGGGAGGGAATTACCGAAGGGATACCGTGGAGTGCCCAGGAGTCATCTGCCGAATACGTGCCCGGCAAGGTCCTCCGCCCTAGAAAGGGCCAAGCTTGCCAGAGGCTAGAGAAACTGCAGACCAGGCAAGGATCTGTGGGGGAGGAGACGCGCAGTTAAGTCGGAGTGATGACCCGCACCCCTGAATGTCGTGGGGATGGACCACCGAAGATGGGAGGCCTCGTCGCGGTAAGAAATCCACCGCCGCGGGGGTACCCGGCAAAGCAAAGTACCTGGTGGAAAATCTCCCGGGGGCAAACCGCGCCGCCATTTCCCCGCTCCTGGGCGACTCGGGAGGAGAAGAGGACAGGAGG
>NW_011887957.1:49564-51045 GCF_000806365.1 Fopius arisanus
GGCCTCCGCGATCACCTGGTCTATCTCCACTTGACCGCAGGTTAAAAGCCCGGTCTCGTGCAGGGGTGGCACTGGGTTAACAAAGTCACCTGGCACCTGACTAGGAATTAATTGTGACGAAGTTAGGGGATGTAGGACTAGGGTGGTACGGGTGTGGACAGGGATCGCCAAGGAAAAGGTCCAACCCGGGAAAAGCGTTACAAAGTCCACATATATTCGTAATAATATAGATCGCTGGCGTGCAGTGTCAGCACTTCGCCCCATCAACGGCTATGGCCTTTACGTACACCTGGGACGTCACCCGATGTCTGTCCAGGTGTAAAAGAAACACAGAACGCTTGTTGCAATCGAATCCACGATGAAATATAAGCTCGTGAATTCTTTGTCACTGGGTCAGTTGGTCAGGTTGTCAAACACAGACAATTAATAATCCGACGATTTGTTAAGTCACTTTCTTGTAAACTCATATTGCCTGATATTTACGGCATTAGTCAAAGACTTTATTTATTTAATAAATCGTTTAAACGCTAAGAAAGTTGAATCTCCCTGAGAGATATTCAATTCTAATCATCTACGCGCTTCTAATTATCTACGCGCGATCTGTCCCTGTCATCGAACCCAACCGCTCGGGTTTATAACAAATGTAATAATTGTGTTCACGGGCCGCTAATTGGGTGGCGCGACTGAGAAGTGGATGTATAAATTGTGGGGAGTGTTTTCATTCTGCAGTGATTGAGCCGCCATATTTTTCCCCAAACGATCATTGGTGAATTGATCATGGTGAAATCTAGGGGGTTTCTTTGAACGTAATTTACACGTTCATTCCTCAATTTCCCACCCCTGAGACCTAATCACCGGCCCGGCAGAAATAATTATCTGTCGATTCACCCTACGATTATATTTTTTGACGGTCTACACTGTAGACCAGGCATGGGCAAAGTCGGACCCTCTGGAGCCGGGGCCATAAAACCCTCTTAGACCCATTATTAGAAATACAATACCCCAATTGCGTGGAGCCCAGCGTAGTCAGGGTGGGAGTAGCAGCGTGTACGAAGTCGGGCGCAGTTAGACGGAGAGAGCACCGCCCGCTTTTCTTTCAAATTTAAAAAACCTTACCGCCTAAAAATTCAAACAAATTTTCACCAATTGAACGTGGTAAATCCTCAGGTGTATCGGGGGTAATGGTTCAAACAACATGGTGCCAGAAATTAATTATTTGTTGGTTACCTTAATGTTGAATAATTATTTTAGTAAAAATTGGAAAAAAATGAGATGTCAGTTCTTTAAAATTCAATGAATAAATTATATATGTAAGTTTTATAAGTTGGTCGTTTTTGACCTATAAAACCAAACCTATATAAGTTTGTGATTGTATTCTTTTAGAAGTTTTTTTTAATATAAATGTCCCACAGAAAGCTCTGGGTTTGAAACGAATGGGATTTTTCCTTACATTTTAATCTATTTTTCTTATTTTTTGCCGA
>NW_011887957.1:51313-70879 GCF_000806365.1 Fopius arisanus
CTCTACAGCTAATAATTTTTATGTTTTTTTGCAGTAATCATTCATTTTCGTGGTTAGTTGGAAATGAATGAATTTTCAAATGTTTAACAGTGGGATCGATATAATGAAATAAAGTTAAAAAGTCATGAAATAATGGAATTCAAATTTCTTGTTTTCTTGGGCTTTTTCACGGTAAAAACTCTTTTAAATTTCTAAAATACTGCTGAGGGAATGTTCAAACAGTATTAACAAAAATTAAAAAATCTTTTCAACAGTTTTTTTCAATTAATTTGCTGCCGAAATATTCAATTCAGAGTAATTTATTCGATGGAATTTTATGCGGAAGTTGATAGAGGGAAAAATGATTAATTGATATTTTTTAACAATGCATAATGCAGCCAGAAAAATATGCATATTTTTCGTTCAAAAATTCAAATTTTTGGGCATTGACTGACGTAACGATACCCCCACTCTGACCCAAGCATCGTGGTCTCGCCCTTCCAACTACCTGCACGGTACAATAGGACCCCTTCTTTTATAGTCATTGGCCTAATTGAGGTTGGGAGCTAGGTGAGCCGATTGAGCGCACTTTGCCCATGCCTGCTGTAGACTCTACAGCAGGGCCCGGCAACCTTCAGGTAGCCGGGAGCCAGCCTATTACTAGGGTCGGGAGAATCCTCTCATCCTAATGGGTACCCAATTAGCCAACCATTGTGAGCGAATAATCCCCAGCAGTGACGATATTGCAGCCAACCACGTAGAGTGGCGTGCCAGTCGCATAAAAATGGCTGACCCGCCAGAATTGGCGCAAATTTTCAGTTTCAAATTTTAAATAGAAAATAGAAAAATTAAAATTTACAATGAAAAACCCTCAAGAATATATTTAGAAATTGGTTTTCGGTAATTATTATTTTCCTACCACATAGTGCCACTCTAAATGTGAAAAATAAAAGTTTGCCACGGTTATTTTCGGAAGATTCTATTATTCAGGGTGTCCGAGATAGAATTGTACAGCCAAATAACTATTGAATGTGGGTAGTAATCGAAAAATCTTTCAAATAGTTGTAGGGCTCCAAGTGGGAAAAATAATGAGATATGTTTTGAGCATTTAAGTCTTCATGTTTTTATGCTACAAGCGTAAGTTCATTTTTTTCATATGGGATCAAAAATTTTCTTGTAACAAAGGTTGTTGTACTCGATGACATGAATCTAATGATGTCACACATGTGTTTTTTATGCTTTCTGAGCTCAAAAATACTAAAAATGGAACTTGTCAACGATATTCCAAATTCAGACACGATAAACAGAAAGTGGCCTTTAAATAAGAACCTGTAAACACCAAAGTGTAAATACCAGAGCTATCTGGTGTACCTTAGTGTTTATTGTTTCTTAGGTAGTACGAATCAGGTCATTATTGAGTTCAGATTTTTTTTGAGTGATTTCGCGTATCATAGTTTATTCCGCAAATAAAGTTGTGGATATTCTACTGGTTTTGGGAGAATGCCGAGGTGCATATTGCGCGGTCGCTCGATTGTATCGAAAACGGTACCAAAACCGATTACGTCATCCCTCAGCTTCATGCATTCGGATTATCGAGAGAAATTGTCGAAGAGGAAGAGTTCTGCAACAACGACAACGACAACAACGGATGAATCCTGACAATCCTCGTACGCTTACCGTTTTGGCCACGGTTCACATGAACCCTCACATCTCTTTAAGAGAAATGGAGAGAGATTCAGGTATTCCACGAAGCACAGCTCACGATATTTTGAAATCGAACCGTTACCATCCATATCATATCAGATTGACACAAACACTGTCTGCACAAGATAGACAGAATCGTGTTGCTTTTTGACACTGGGCCATAGGGATCTTGAACGAAAGTCCCGAGTTTTTCCAAAATGTCCTTTTCAGTGATGAAGCGACGTTTAAAAGTACTGGCGCATTAAACCGTCATAATTCCCATTATTGGTTTATGGAAAATCCTCACTGGACTCAGCACATTGACCACCAGCATCAGTGGAGTGTAAATGCGTGGTGTGGCATTGTTGATGGGCATGTGATTGGGACGTATTTTTTCATCGGAACAGTCACCGGTCAACGCTATTTACAGTTTTTACAAGATGACCTCCCAGTTTTATTGGAACATGTCACTTTGACACAAGACTAAGAATGTGGTTCCAACAAGACGGTGCGCCACCGCATTTTGCACTTTGTGTGAGGAATTATCTCAATGTTCTGTTTCCTCGTCGTTGGATCGGCCGAGGTGGTCCTGTTCTTTGGCCTCCGCGATCACCTGGTCTATCTCCACTTGATTTTTATTTATGGGGCTACATTAAAGATGTAGTCTACAAAAATCGACCAACAACTGCAGAAGACATGAAAACACGTATCAGAGGCGCTATTGCCAACATTCCTCAACAAGCGCTTCGCAATGTTGTGCAGATTTTCCGACGTCGACTTGAGTTGTGTCTTGAAGTGAATGGTGGGAACATTGAGCACTTGTTGTAACGTCTTTCTAGTAGAACAATCCATTGGCGCCTTTTTGTTTCTCCTTAATTGTTCTGTTTATCATGTCTGAATTTGGAATATCGTTGACAAGTTCCATTTTTAGTATTTTTGAGGTCAGAAAGCATAAAAAACACATTATGGACGACATCATTAGATTCATCTCATCGAGTACAACAACTTTTGTTACAAGAAAATTTTTGATCCCATATGAAAAAAATGAACTTATGCTTGTAGCATAAAAACATGAGGACTTAAATGCTCAAAACATATCGCATTATTTTTCCCACTTGGAGCCCTACAAATTCTATTTGAAAGATTTTTCGATTACTACCCACATTCAATAGTTATTTGGGTGTACAATTTTATCTCGGACACCCTGTATATTATATTATATTCTTGATGGTTTTTTTCATCCCAATTTCAACCAATCAAATGCTGGCATTTTCCGTCACGTGGTACAAGTAAAACGGTTTTACTTAGGATATTTTTCGAATATTTCCTCGTTTGTTGCTAAGCAATGACAATATTCAAGAAACAATTGGTACGCGTTTCGAACCCCAAAAATGTAATTAGAAGAAAAGAAGTTCAAACACTTTACCTCGACATGAGCAGATTTGGAGGTGAATCCTTGGAAATTATTGATCAACAAATTGAAAAAAAATTGGAAATTGAGATTTCCTAATAAAACCGTTCCATCGAAAATCTCGTGCATATTTGTCATTTATTATGGGCTATCTCAGTTCTGTGCTTTGATAGTTTCTTCTTAGAATTCTTATTTTTATATCTCTTTATTCTTATTCATTTCCTCAGGAAAGACTATCACAACTACTGCTCATAATATAATAATTAAATCGTAAAATAATTCGTGGACAAATAGTGGTATAAGACTTACACCACTATTCAACCACGAATTGTTTGCTTCATATTATTGGGTACCGTTACCGCTCCGGGTCAGGAATGGACAACTATTTTATTTTATTTGGTTCATTACTGCAAATATCGTCTGGCGACAAAATAATTGTCAAGGCAGATTCCTCATCATGAAAGCATCGAAAAAATCATTTTTCCTCATATTGCTGCCTTGTAACAGGATTTTCGGAAATCCCGCACATAAAACTAAATTTTGGGTTAAGTTCTCTAAAACTTCTGCCATCTCGACTCCCTCCCGGGAATTACTCGAATCGTCGAAGGGTGTGGGACTGGGGCCCGAGTGCTTAGGGTGTTAGAAGGCCTGAAGACAGGCAACAGCACAGGGCAGTCACGTGGAAACATTCCCAGCTCCCCTACGAGACTTGCTGGCATATAGCAGAGGACTCATACTAGCGTATGAGCGCTCCATGTTAGATGGGGTGGGCATTCGAGCGGCTGATCCTTCGAAGGGGTTGGTCGAAGGGATCAGTGGCGACGTTCGAATTCGGCGCGCTCCAGGAGAGACTAATGCCAGGGATATCCTCCCTGCGGCGAGGGCAGCACGTCCCGGCCACTGATCTCTATATAAGTGGATAGACTATCGCGTATACTCCTGGTGAGGCCGATTTGAAAGTCAATCAGCGCCTCCGAAGAGTAGTCCGGGAACTAAAGTTCTATCAAGTGCGCATGCTCAGCGCAGTTGTCAGTGGAAGGGGAGAAGCATGTTTATCCGTGATCACCATCCATTGGGTGATGCGCATGCGCAGTCAAGGGCACGGTAGTACTCGAGCTACTATTCTGAGGCGTTGCTTGTCCTACAGTACTGCCTCAGTGTCAGCGTAGTGGGGGCACAGGGATAGTCTATCCAGTTATATAGAGATCAGTGGTCACACGGCAGTTCACCCAGCCGTGGTCGAGAGTGGGGGCATATCGGCACTACTGCTGAAACTGCCCACTCACTTGGCAGAGCCGCTTCGGCTGGCTCCCAGTGCGGACCACTGGCAGCTCTCTCTCGAGCCCTTAGCTGGCTCCCATTGCCCAGCATTGGTTTTCTACGCTCTCTAGGTGAGGATCGACCTCTCCCCGGGATCACTCTCTGAGTGAGGGCAATACCCTCCTCGGGTGGTGTTCTCTAGGTGAGGGCCATGTTCTTCCTGGTGATGTTCTCTGGGTGAGAGTCATCCTCTCCCCAGTTAGGCTCTCTACATTTGGTACTACCTTAGTGGGCCCGGCACGCTCTCGATAGTGTGCTTTTGGGTGAGTAATCCCCACGCTCTCGACCTCCCGGCACTACGCTATCTTACGTCGCTCTCTCGGCGAGGTGTTCTCAGAGGTCGCCTTCAGCGTCCCCGAACCCCGCAAGTATGCTCACGGTATCCCGAACCACGGTCTGTTCTCTGTATCATTTTTTCGGTCTAGGTTTCGGTTATTAGAGTCGCTTATCCGTGGACCCTGGCCCTCTCTCTACGACCTAGCATCCTGAGCAACCCAGGTCTTCCCGCTTCCGTTCCATCCGTCATCAGCTTCTAGCTTCTCGCGGGTAGTTTTACGGTAATGAGGTTATCGTTCTAGTTCTGGGAATACGGACTCCCCGGTTTTTGGATTTGTGGATTTACGGATTTTGTGTTGTGGCGAGGATGAGTTCCAACCCCACTCGTCCTGTCCTTTCGTGCTCTTGTTTTTGGATATTTCGGGATTTTAGGTTTGATGAGGTCGGCTAACCTCAGGCAAGGCAGGGCACCCCCCCTCCTTGCCTTTGTTTCGGTTCTTTCGGTTTTCGTTAGCTTTTGGCCCACAAAAAGCTAGCTGGCGCCCGCAGTAATTCGGTTGGATTTTAGGATGCGAGCACGGGAACGGGCGAAGGTAATAACTATCGCCGATCTTCGGGACGAGGTCGGGGAAAAGTGTTACAGCCTATTTCGAATAAAATAATTATATTTATAATTCAAATTGATGGAAAATCAAAATTCCCGCTCGATCGCACGGTGGCCCTCTGCCGGTATCGGTCGAACCAGAGCTCAAGCAGAGAGAGATATCGAATTAGAGCAGGTAGTTTGGTTAAGTGCATGAGGCCCCTCTCCCAGCTCTGACTAACGAAGCTCGGGAGCCGCGTGAGCCTAATGAGCCCAGGTTGCCGGGCCATGTACTAAAGAGAAGCATAGAGATTCTCAAATTGCGCTCGAATGACATCTCGAATGAGAATTGAATGCCAATCGATTCATTATAGTCAAAACGCATACAAAGTATAAAATTTGCGTTTTAAAGGTTAGAACAGTCGCCAGATACTGGCGCTTTTTCTCTTTTCAAAAAATATTCCTACAGACTCATTATTTCGATGATAATTTCGAAATAGAAATTAACGAAAATAATTGGAACAGTCGCCTCATAGTGGCGTTATTATCTTGATCCTTATATATATATATGCAGGAGAGAATAATGGCTACCGCTCAAAAATCGAATTGACCAAAGTCAAAAACGAATGAGGGCAAGCTCCGGTACGATCAACAATACGTGTGTCTTACGCAGTCCACCCGATTTATTGTGTCTTTTATCATTTACTCCCTCCTCATCTTTGTTCTCACCAATAACGTTCAACTATTTTAGCGTGAATAAAAAACATCTAATCGGCCAATTTCACAATGATAACGCTGCGTGAATACAATTTTCAAATCACAACAAAGCCACCAATACATGAAACATCTATTATGTGCATGTGAGACCCGAGCGACGTCAGCGCTATACGGCGCTATCTAGAGGAACTACATTCCTTTACCCCTCTGTGTCACACATTTCGAACATTCTCCCACTACTGTTCGGCCTCCTTACTCTATTCTTCATGGGACAAACCTACCCATACCGACTCAGCTCCAACACCAACTGAACCAAATATAACCGGACAACAGCGCTTAGGAAGACGAGGCCAGCGCAAGCAGACGTTAGTACCGAGAGAGCTGCCTGACTGACTACAGCTGTAGTATTTATATATTCATACTTTAACCGTTGAAAATTAATAACGAATATGAATTAATAAATAAACAGTTGCTATCATATTGTCCACCAGTCATATATTTATTGAGTAGAGAAGCAAACATCTGTAATGGGGGTGAATTTCAAATGATCATTCTCATTGGAGCTAAAGTACAATATATAGAATACGATACATGTAAATATCAAGCATATGAAGGATATAACTTTCTTGGAAAAAAAGGATAAACTAGAAACTATCTTGACGAAAGGCATGCAGGAAAATGTCACGCCGAAAATTGTCACTTTTCATAAAAAAAGTGTTCTAAACCATTGCAAATATTCAGTGACCATAAATCCTCCTAATTTCTGCCTTCCCCTCGACTGAGCTGACTATTTGTTGAATGAAAAATGACGAATAAATTAGTCGGGCATTGTTTATCACTTTTCATTTGACAGATACTTCAGGTCAGGAGAAAAAATATGAGAACGACTGTCTTTAGCACATATTATTGAACTCCTAATAAAGGGGTTTTCCCAATAAAAATCGACTTAGTGTAATCGTCTATTTCGCTTGAACACATGTTTTCAGCAAAAAATCCAGTTTCCCAAGTCAGGTTTTAGTATTGGTCAAGTCTTGGTCCAACCCTGGTATGCCAATCACCAATACTGGCCGGCTATTGGCAAACTGAACGGTTGATCATTGGTCCCATATTTGGATGATGACGCCGGCTCAATTATGGGAATTGATAATAGACCAAGCATTGGTATTATGTCAGGCTGAATACTGGATGCTAACACTGGCCCTTAAGTGGCAAACAACAATGGACCAATTATATGGGCCATGTCACGCGCCCGAGTAAAGTCCCAGTATTGGGCTACAATTGGTTCAATATTAGTATTATTCATATTATATATATATAATTGGATATGTTCCGATTAGTGGTAATTTCCAGTGAGCAAATTACCAAATAATACCATGCTAAAGATAATTTTTCAACGATTTTGTCGCCATCAATTCCGCTATAATGCCTTTCTGGTATAAGAAAACGCTTTTATGTCATTGCGGCCAGTAAAACACGAGACTAACCTCGCTTCGCTCGGATAAAAACGCGTTTTCGGCCACTATGACATAAAATAGCATCATAGCTACGGCGAAACAAGTGATTCCAAAGCATGCGCGTTATAATCCTCGTCTCCGACTCGGACTATAAAGTCGCATCCGTCAGATTCCCTTTTTCCGTCCCAGGCGTGAAAAATACTATTTCATGATAGCACGTTTCTTTCACTTATTATTAATGGTTAAACTGTTTTGTTAAACATACATTCCGAAAAATATAGCATACAAATGTCTTTTTCCTAGTGTATTCTTTAAGAATATTGGTAATTCTTATACCTTTGCCATACAACTTTTATCAAAAGTTTTATCTCAAAAAACTATTAAATGTGAGTAACCTGTAACGTGACATTTCCCTAAGCGACCGGAAATGCCCATCACCTCCGCCCTTCCTCCCTCTGGCCTCCTTGCCGATGCAAAAACTTAACTAAATTGGGACCTAAAAAGGTTGCCGGACGCCAGCTAATTTTCCGGATCGAGGAATCAGCAACTCGAAAACTAAAATCTAGATTAAAACCGAAAAACGTATCACTAACCCGTACTTATATCTAATTCAGCAAGGGGGTTGAGGGAGAGGTAACGGATGCCTGCGCTGCTCAGTATGCTAGGTTGTGGAGAGAGGGGTGGATTCGGGGAGAAGGGCAAAAATGTTCAAAAAATAATTTCTCAAAACTGTACTAACGTTTCCAAAACTAACTAATTTTTATTAAATAGAACCCGAACACGGATGTTGGAAATTTCCCAGTCGCTCGCAGTCAACGGTATTCAATTCACCCGCCATGGCAGTGATAATTTCCAAAAAGAAGAAAAAGTAACCCCATTTAAGTCCGCGAGACACTGGAGGGCGCTCGGGATTTCTCCGAAAATTCGGGACCCTGTAGACATGATTTATTTAAAATTTTCCCATAGAAAATCTACCCATAATTACACGAGTCCTCAGGAGAGGCCCGGGATTTTCCCAAAAAAAAAAGAATTAAATTAATTACGTGTGAGTTTTACTATCGCCGAAAAAATTCTCGGCGAGCCTCGAAGAGGCGTTATGTGAGAGCGAGAGAGAGATGGAAGATGATGTGCAAGAGAGATCGCACTACGCCCAACGCTCACGGCACGCGTTAGAATATTTTCCGACGTATAAAAATTCGCGACGCCTCAATGCCTCCACCGATCGGCCTCGGATAAACTCCACCGGTGAGGGGGAATATTCGCGACCATCCTCCCAAAATTGGGGAATTCCACCAGTTAAGGGGATCGCGATATCTCCGTTTTAAAGAAACGGGATTTTCTCAGCACCGTTGTGCTGGAATTCACGCTCAACGTTGAGCGGAGCGGAGTGGGGGGAAACCCTCGCAGCCTCGACGGCATGGACGCCCCTCAAGGTTACCCGAGTAAATTCCTCACGCTTCCACGGGGGTTTTCGACGATTTCCTCCGGGATTTTCACACGTTTTCGTGCGCCATATGTCCCAAAACCTCCACAGGGACGGCCCTGTCGGAGGATTAATCCCCCACACGCGATCAGCCGTGGTTTTCGGATAAACCATGGCTGAGAAAACACTCGCGAACACCTCAACGGAAGGAAACGCTGTTCGATCCGTTAATCGAACAGGATCGATTTACACTCGCGAACCGAATTAATCATACGTACTCCAGTAACCGGTGTTACTGACATAAATTTAAAGAAATTTCCTCACCTTTCCACGCGTTTTCCGGGTGGCGTGGAATCCTGCCATTGTCTTCTTCTCCTCTGTGCTCTCTTGGGAAAAACTCCTCCTTCTTCTCTCACGTCCGGGCGATAACTGCCACAATATGGCGGAACTCGTGTCTCGCCGGAACGTCAGTTCCGGTGGATTGAACGCGACGGCGCTAATTGTCCTGACGCGCTAATTTCTCCCCATTCAATATTGAATGGGGGAATCGAATTTTTCATAATTAACCCAATTACCCTAACTATCGTGGTTGGTCTTTCCCGGTTGTTTCCCCCGGGGATTCGTGGAGACTCTAACCCTAAATAACCAAACCTAAGACGGCGATTCGGGGAGGTGTCGGTCGTAACACCACCACCAACCTTCCAACACTAACCCGTAATTAAAATTCCTCACGAATCCCTCTTTCAGGGGTGCTGGCACTCGCAGTCAGACGGTTCATCCCGGGAAGATTTCGCGAACGGAATAACCCCCAAGTCTACGTCGGATGATAATTTTATATTACCCCTCTTCGCGACTAGATTGAGGACCGACGCGATCTCCCGCCCTAATTACTAATCCCAAAATCAAACTTTCCTTACTAAATCTCTAATCTCCTGCTCATTCGGCAAGGAATAATCCTTGAAATTTTCCTCACCGTAAATTCCCCTGAAATTCCCTAATCTCCTGCTAATCCCGGAATTAGCAGAGAAAAATCCTAAAACTTTAAACCGCCTTAGCGTAGCCTCCGGGCTGTCCGGGAAAATCGCGAGACCGTAATTTTATTTTATTTTATTAGTGGTTATTTATTTTTAAATTTTCTCCACTGTGTGGGATTTGCGGGTTGGGCGCGACTCTCTCTCTCTCTCTCAAAACGATGCACGTCACAAACCTTAAACAGTTTTTATCTCGACAGTTCACCTTATAAAATAATGAACATTTGAAATAGGTAACACAAGGAGTGAAAAAATATTTATCTTTAATTTTCTGTTCCGTTTCGATCTTTTCTTTTTTCATCTCGTTCACGACAACCACCGGCTCTGTCTCCTGCCCCTGACAGCCAGGTAGCCATCAGCTTCTGAATATCCCTTTCCGTTTGAGTACTAAATTGGGTGATTATGCCTTGTTTCATCACTTGGCTAGTTTTTGTTTCTTTCCAGCTTAACTTGTGCTTGCCATTCATATCTCTACCTGAACCAGAGTATTGCAGTGATAACTCTTTTGATAGAGTATGGCCCATCAATGTTTTCACACAATTTGAAGGTTTATCCATTCTGAACAAGAGCACTCGATACAAAGAATACTGAAAGTAGGAAACTAAAAATACTTTGTTCAATTGAGAAGAAAACGAATTTTCATACTAACCAGGGCATCTGCTTGGCTTTCAAGTTTTTTTTCAAAATCCAAGAAATCATTGAGAGATTGGATAGCAAATTTCGTATCCAATTTTTTGATCACCTCATTAGGTGATCCACGTGGAGCAGTTGGAATGTTATTTTGAAGAATTGTATTCTGCATCTGACCAACTTTTGCTGCTAGATGATGAAATATACTTAATTTAGCACTCTCCACTTCTGAGTGAATCCTTTTTCGTATTTGCTGCAGAAAATCTAAACAATAAAGAATTCTTATGAGTCAACAACCCCACACAGAAATCAGTTTTCACAGAAATTTCGACATACATATTACATTTATATTAATGTGTACCACGAGAATGCTCATCCTGAATGACAGACATTGACGAATGTTTTTGGACAATCGGATTTTTCAAATTTTGATGCTGACTGTGATGCATTATTACGTCTTTCTTCGAGTAAATGATCAACGTGACCTGTAAAAAGATTTTACACAATTTCTTGTGATGTCAAAAAACAATGAATAGTTTTTCCTGTATTTTTTATTAATATTAACCACTGCAAATACCTTCATTAAATACTAAATTCTACTTTCGATAAATCAGTTCAATTTCCCCATCACGGAAATAAAAATAAAAAATCATCAAAATTTGATTTCACCATACAGGTGAGTGCATTCGCCTTTGCGCCAGAATGACATATGCCAGGCCAACGAAGCTCACCTGCGAAATCACGCTCTATCAAAATTGCTGAATTGACAGGCCCCTTTAAGGATAAGAAGGGGGAAAACACGTCATAATTTCCACCAATTAAAAGCCAATCGTGTAATAAACTTGAACCGATCCGCTCCCCAAAACCAAGAAAATGAGACAGTCTAGAAGCAACCGTCGGAGCGATAATTTGACTTTGTGGAAATTTCCGTTCCGGAATCGATCTGTCATTTTCGGGCCTCCCATACTATAATTCGCAAACGAGTCGATATAGTGCGTGGTGAACTATTGAATAATAGTAAATAGTTAAAACGGACGAAAGTGTACAGGGATACTGCATCCTTGAATCGAAAGTAGGAGTGTTTCTTGCATTTTAAGAGGACTAATTCATCAGTTTCCGTGGTTGTGGACATTCTCAAAACTCTTCAACTTTATTTATTAATTATAAGCGAGTGGGTGAACGTGGCAGACTAAGAAGTATTCATAATAGGATCAGAGACTACTCTTATTCTGGTGAAAGACAATTGTGTCACTGAAGGATCCACACCTCTCAATAATTAAGGATTACACTCATCTACACTGCTCGACCGTGAGTCTCAAAGAATTAGTCTTATCCTTTCAATTCCCAACTAATTGGCTATTAAAATCTATAAAGAATTATTCGGGGATAATTATTTAATCGTCACTACCTTTTCATTAAATAAACTTTATCATACATAAGATTCTAGATTCGAACCAACACTTTTAATTTCATTTCTAAAAGTTTAAGAATATAGAAGATTATTTTTGAACACAAAATTGACTCGGAATCATTTGATTATTCCTAATCCCTGAATTCCTATTCCTTTTTTAATATTTAAATTCAACGACATAATGAAGGTAAAAATGAAAACCAAACCTAGCGTCGTCCAAATTAAAACTTGAAATATAAAAATATTTAGCTTCATTCAACACTTCTAACTTAACTTTTCCATATTTTTATATCAAAAGTTCTAGTTCTTGTTTTCCGTAAATAACTCTACTATACAATAGTTGTCCTCCGACGCTGACAACGTCTCCGCACATAACATTTTCTTTTTTTGATTATGTGCTCTATCATAAATTGTAAACGTTTTCTTTAATAAAAGAAAAACCAAAAGAAGATTTCGAACACTGACACGACCGACTTACAAAAAAATTGAATTAATTTTACAATTTTTCCGTTAAGAAAATTAAAAAAATTGTTGCGTTGACTTCTATAGAAGAGAAATGGAATAGAATAATGTGAATAATTAATAGACACCTCGATTATTCTGCAGAATTTCTTCATCATCACTTGAAGTTTCTGAATTCCATGCAGCTTGTGCTGCCAATGAGTTCTTCTTGAGACCAGCTGACGCAAAAAAATGTAATGAGCGTTGCAATAATATTTCAATTGAAAAGAACACGTTGACACGTTTTCAAAAATTTAGCAAAATTTTAGGATTTTTTTGCAAAATTCGTATGTTCACACGAGCTACCTGGTTCTGCCAGTTTGCAGGGTTTTTTGGTGCTGGGGTGAATACGCTAACTACTTATCAGCAAGTGTGTTCATGAAATACCAATAGATTGTGATGGTAAAAAAAGGAGAGAAATTAGAAAATAATCATTGTGTTAACCTTGGATATTGCTTATTCGATCGTCGCTTGAATTGTTCGAATCCGACACAATCTGGGGTAATTTTATTTTAAAACCACCTGTTGAAGGAAAAACACAATATGCAACAAGAATTCTAATAGTGTTTGTACTGAGAAAATCAAGTTTCAACAATTGAGATCATCTGGAATTCCTTATGAAAATTTTTTGTTTTTTTTTTTTTCATTGGAGGGCCAAGATGTTTTCATTTTTCATTGGAGAAATCTATATACAATGATTCTGAAATATTGATCAGAACAAAAGTGTTTTCGATCGAGCATATTTGTTATAACCTATGTTGGGAGACGCAAACAAATCTACAAAACATCGTATGTCTGTTCACTTCTGGAAAAATGAAAAGTTGTTTTCAGGCCTGTAATGTAATAAGAACACGATAGATGGTATCATACGAAAATCGAGCTTAAGAATACGAATGTCCAGATGGGAGAATAAAACCATATACCCTCAGTCCCTTATGGACTCTCGACCACTACATTACAATGACGACGAGTGTAGAACAAATTATTTGAACGCGTAATTGACAATAATAGTTTTAAAGAAAGGCATGAAACGGGCGTCATCAGAGAATATATTGTCGAGTGAAAGAAAAAAGTGTTTAACGGAACGTGAGAGATTGAATTTGCAAGAAATTGAATTTGAAAGAATTTATTCATTTGAAAAAAAAATTGCATCAAAAAAGGGACGAATTAGCGGAAAGTGAAAACTGTTTGCAACTTAAAAGAACATTTACCGCAGAAGAAAAGAGGAAACTAGCTGAGGAAAAATTAATTTTTAATCAGGAAAGAGGAGCGTTGGATGATTGGCGTATTAAACTCGCTGAGTACAAAGTTCCGTTGTAGAATGTAGAAAAACAGTATAACGAGCAGAGGATCGATATTTAAGTACTGTTGGAATCAAAACAAAGTGATCCGACTGTACTTCCAGAACAATTTAACGACGAAATACCAGTTCTCAAATTTGAGAGTACAGAGGCAAGGGGCATTCCTTCTACAATGACGGAAAACAGTGGAAGGATTTTTTTTTCAAGTGACTTTCAAGTGGGTGAAGATTGGGATTTGTACGCAGAACGTCTCAATCAATTTTTTGTTGCAAACAACATTCGAGAGAGTCGATGGGTTGCCGTATTAATTACTAAATTAGGAGCAGAGGCATATAGAATATTGCGTGAATTCCACGTGGTTATGGCCAATGTGTGGCCGTGAAATTTTCAAGTCTAAACTCTATTTTTTTTATTCAATGTTGAACTACGATTTATGATCATCGATGACTGTCAACTTTACTCCTGGCCTCGTATTATCCAAGTATTGGTGCTGGATTTTCGCGATACTTCACCAATGTCCGGTATACCTCTCTTGGCCAATCTTTGCACTAGCCTTGGGGCAGCAAAGATTGAAATGCTTATCATAAACCACATATCGGCCCAATGTTGAAGCGCCAATACTTAGCGATCCTTCGCTTGGCTAAGTGCGGGCTTAGCTTAGATATGCCAATGCGTGGTGCATACACAATTGGCCAGGTATTGGCCAAACGTTGATGTACCTATGCTTGGTGCATATACAGGGTGTCCCGGAAGTACATGCTAATCTTTTACCAGCATGTACAGGGGGTGATTCTGAGCCGAAAAGTCCTCTTCCACTTTTGGATCAGAAGCACCCCCCCCCCCCCCCCCAAAGATATTGCGGTACATAGGAGAGCCAATGACGCTGCAGCGTTAAACGGCAGTACGTCCGTGTGACGCCGCACACATAGCCCGCTGCCTGGAAGGGGCGTCGCTCATGCATGTGTCGGAGCCACACGGACGTATTGCCGTTTAACGCTGCAGCGCCATTGGCTCTCCTATTTACCGCAATATCTCCGGGGGGGGGTGCTTCTGATTCAAAAGTGGGAAAGGAATTTTCGGCTAAGAATCACCACCTGTACATGCTGGTAAAGGATTAGAATGTACTTCTGGGACATCCTGTGTAATTATATCGGCCGAACATTGAAGCGCCAATGCTTGGTGTATAATTGTCGGCACTTTTACTGTTGGCCTATTATTGGCCTAGAGATGGTATACCAATGATTGGCTTGCCAATGTTGGTCCATACTATGGTTAAATATTGGCGTTCAATGCATAGATTTCCATGACTTGGACCAATCTTTGGCCATTATTGGGGTTACAATAGTTTGTCCGGCAGATCTCAACCAAGCAATGGTCCAATGATTGACGATTGGCAAACCCTACGTGGGTTATAGGATGTAGAATTTTTTACTGAATCATTTATGCATGATATTATGAATTTATGTAATTATAAGAAATGCAAGAATATAGCAAGAATAGCTGCAGTTTTTAGAAAAATGACAAAAATTTCACATTATTTATGGAAAGTTAAAGTTGATGGAATTACCGGGAAAGGTGAGGAGCAGGAAATTTAGATTATTCGAAATTTCGAAATACGTGTTCTTTAAAGTAGCTCCACAGTCTCATAGCATTCCAAGATTCTTTAAAACCACAGAGAATTGGCGGAAAATGATATTAGATTTATTAATCCCAATTTTTTGTTCGATCCAATGACCGTTTTAGTTTTTCAAAAAAACAATGTTGAAAATTAAAAATTGACCCAAGCGTCTTATGGAAAAATCGCTAATTTTGTCATGAATGAAGATTATAATCTGAATTTGTCTGTAAAAATATGGAAAAAATAATTTAAAATATTGATAATTTTTTCATGATGAGTCACAATTTTGTTTCGTTGATATTAACACTAATCAGTAGAAATTGACGAGAAATCGAAACTGAAAATTGACATGGCAGCGTCGCATCGATCAGCTGTCGTTTAGCGGGAGATTAGAGAGATTTGAAATTCTGGGTGTTTGATGGTTTTGACGCTTCCATATTTTGACATGGTTTTGACGCTTGCATGTTGGCAATTCTCGTGTGGAGAGGTTATGGCGTTCAGTTCACTCGTCTCCCACCTCTTACTTGAACGGACAGTGTTGCCACGAAAATTTGTGAGCTAGTGAATGTGATCACAATTCACTCATTTTTTCATTTATAAGCAATGAAAAATGTCTCCATTTTTTTATGGATGACCTCTATAATTCTTATCAATAATTTAGAACTGAAGAAGAAACTTATTGGAGAATGTTTAATTTTTCTACACTCAACGACTTCAGGGGTAACGGTGGAGCTACTTTAATTGAAATTCAGTTCAATATTATTTGATAAATTTTATTCCGTTAGTCCAGCAATTCTGCATGAATAAAACACTTATTCAAATTTTGAAATTGATTAGGTGCGAATTGATGAAAATCGAAATCGAACGTACGATCAACGACAGATGACGTAGTTGAGGAAATGAGTGTTAATTGAAATCACATAATTCTAATTGGAGCGAAAATACAGTATTGTTGCGGTTATGAGGGAAAATAGACCCCTTTAAATCCTGGTCCGTTAGGAACCCTGGATTCCTCTGGGATGCGACTAGGTAGGGAGACAACAACAAAAAAAAAGGAAAGAAGGTTGTCTTGTACTGGGATCTGACTGGGTGGGACTAAATACTGAGGTATACAATGGTTATACTTCGCGGAAGGAAAATCGACGCGTAGAAAAAAAAACCACACTCTTGAACGAATCTCTTTTAGCTAATTTATTTTAAAAAAACCCCAATACACTAAATAGAAAATCCGAAATAAAAAATAACCGGGGAATTAGCGAGTTTGAAAAGAATAGTGTGTTTGCGTAGTGTGTGTATTTTGTTCGACTTACAGTCTTTGTTGGCTGGACTAAACGGGGTGAAAACGAGTGTGATCACTCTGGAGGCTCGACGAGGTGGGTCACTGCAGGCTCATTCGATGGTCGGCGAGACGGGGTTCCCGGAGGAGTTTGCAGCCGTGCAAGCACTGTTGATGGTTAGTGGAAGAACTGGTCCAAGCTGGATCTGCACTGAGTTGTTGGTCGGGTTGCACTTGCACAAACTTGTCGTCAAGAGCTGGCAATAGCGAGCTATCTCTGGGGCGCCTTGGTTGAAGAACTGGTACAATTTGGATTTGCAGTCAGGAACTAGGTATCGCCCGGTTGATGCAGAGACGTCTTGACTGAAGAACTAGTACAATGGAAGATTTGCCGTCAGGAACTGGGTAATGGCAAAGTCGACCCAATGACGTCCTGACTGGAGAACTGGTATAATTTGGATTTGCCGTCAGGAACTGGATAATGGCAATGTCGACCCAATGACGTCCTGACTGGAGAACTGGTACAATTTGGATTTGCCGTCAAGAACTGGATAATGGCAAAGTCGACCCAATGACGTGCTGACTGGAGAACTGGTACAATTTGTGTTCTCACTTGGCTGGACGGCGTTTGTCATCGGGAATTAGTACAATTGAGACGTCTTGTGGAGAAAACTTGAACCCTTGGACTGTCACTGTGAAACTGCACTGGTTGAGCTGGTGACTGACTTGGCGACTAACTGACAACTAACGACTACTGACTACTACTGACTGACTTTTGGGCGATTCCAGCTCTTTTTATAGGATTGGAAATCAAAGGCGGGTTTCGACCGTTGAATTTGGAGGACATTTTGGTAATAAATAATTTCATCTAATGCACGTGCAGCATAGGAATCAAAATTTTTCGTCCAATTTCATATCTGTCGTGGCCATCTTTTTCGGGGTGGACATCACCAGCTAGATGAATATTATGATTATTCCTTCGTTTTACAGCTTTTTTATTAGTTGATTCTCATAGCGTATTGAGGTCCCATGGGCTTGCTGTCTCTGGCTAGGTAACCTGTCGCAGGTGTCTGTGTTTCCCTCTCTTTTCGTTCCTTGGTGGCCAGTTTCCCCCATTATTGGGTTTTCTCTCTCCTCGTTGCTGTCGTGTATTTGTTGCACGGCTTCTCCCTCGCGCTCATCTGGGTATTGACGGGTAAAGATGGCCCTGTTTTATTTCTTGGAAAGACACCCTCTTCTTAGGGGGGAACTTTTACGATTTTGTAATTGTCACATGCGGCTATTGGCCATATGTCGACCTGCTGGCATTTTGTTGAAACCTTTTATTTCTTCTTTTATTTAACAAATGGGAAATTTGGCATTTTCCTTTAAATATTCTGTGACCTTGTCCGGGGCATTAAAATAGATTAATTCCTGGCGAAGGCCCGATATTCGGGAATGAAATATAATATTTAACTTTACTGGGGAAATGTCTATAAATTTACGGTGGTGGGGGGGGGGGCTGAAAGATAAAGGGGGATGGGAGCTTGAAAATGATTGCTCGTGGTTACGGCTAATTGAACATTCTATATTCCAATACTTTTGTACATCAAGTTCAGATAAGACAATTCCGGCCTTTTCTTATAAGTAATCAAGGGTGGGGGGTAAAGCCAGCCAGCTCGCGACACACAGGTGAATAATAATAATACTACAAAAAAAAGAATGAGATAGCACGAAAAAAGAAAGAAAAAGAGAGAGGGGAAGTTAAATAAGCAAAAAAGGGGGGAGAAGTGAGGGGTCCGACTGAAATGATAATAATAATTAGGGGGCTTCTTGATTTACAGCGAAAAGATTTAACTGAAAGCTCACCGTTGGGCGGAATGATATTACAGGGGGTATGATGTGTGATATGTGTTGGGGCAGGAAAGGTAATACAGGGTACTCACGGGTATTGCGGCTATTCCAATCCTTTCTGAACGATCCTCAGCACACACAAAATAATCCACACAATGGCCTTTCCTCCATTCGTCACTCCTGGGTCTGTCTTGAGTTTTCTACGGGCACGTCTTCCACCAATTCCTCGCAATTAATCTCACACTTCCTCGACAATTCTCTTCTAAACTCTCCTCAAATTTCTCCTCAAAATTCTCTTCAAAACTCTCCTCAAAATTTCTGTTACGCACGGGGCAGCTGTATTATGGGTGATGTCTTCCCCATCCTCGTCATTCTTCTTCCCCGATTATCGGTGATAATCGGGGTCAATCGGGGGCACTCGTCATCGGATGTCCTCGTCCTAATTATTCGTTGTGCCATATTAATAGGTGTTCCTTTTCCTTCTTCCGGGTCACGTGGGCTGTGACGTAGGAGTGGCGGGTTTCGGTGGTTGTTAACCACGCCGCATGTGGCGACGCGCGGAACGGCAGGTGCGGGGGGGGGGGGGCTTCTCTTTTTCGCCACGGTGTCTCTGCCGGGCGTGAGTGCAATGCCGTGGAAGGGCGCGCGGCAAGGGGAAGGAATATTTTTGGGAGTGGGAGCCAACGGTGACAGGTTTCCTAACCTGTTGCCATGTTCTTATAACTCTACCTGAATTCTAATTACTCCTACTGACGGAAGTGTAAATTAGGGGGCTGGAGACGGGCCAAATAAAAAGTGCCTCGTCACAGCTGTCCCGGGGGTAGAGAATGCATGGGGTTTCCACAACCCCATGCTGAACGCTACGATCCCTTTTCCTAACTTGACTCTACTGCCCGGTTTTCTGCGGCTGACTCCGGGAGTGAAGAGCTGGAAGGAAGGCTGTCATTTGTTAATTTATGATTCTCTACCTCTCACTCATCACAGGCACCCTGAACTCACTCTTTCCTTTGCCAACAAGTTGTTCCTACATGCAATCACTACGAGGCGGGATATGTCAAAGATACCACGATTGTCCAGAACTGGTTTTTATTGTATTTTATTATATGAGTAATCAAAAGA
>NW_011887957.1:71028-77584 GCF_000806365.1 Fopius arisanus
GGGTCGGTCCAGGGTTGTTTTTAGGGGAGACGTCTGCAGTCAGGACAGGACGCCACGTCTACTCCCCAGCGGCCACAGAAGTAGCAACGACGAGCCATGACAGGGCATTCCTTGGCCCAGTGGTCGCCGTTGCACCTCCTGCATTCACTGAAGAGCAGCGGTGACTGTGGGGGGATGGGGGAGGTTTGTGGGTAGCCGGGGAGTCGCCTGACCCTTTTGGGTTTGGAGGTTTTGGGTGGTTGGTAAGAGCTGAGGGGAGGGATGCGAAGGGACAACAAGGCAGGGGGTGGTGAGGATCGGAGTGGGGAAGGTGTTAGGACGAGGATGGGTCGTGAGGGGGGAGGGTCGCGGCGCTGGGTGGGTGAGGTCTGGGTGGCGGTGGGTGTCAAGGGTGCGGTTGTTGGGCGTCGGGTGGGGGTTGTCGGGCGAACCTGTAGTGGGAGTAGGGCGGGGGTACTAATCAGGTTCTTCAGGGAGCGGTGGGGAGTCTGCGGGACTGTTTCAAAGTGGTCGTCGGAGTCGGGCGGCGATGGGGAGTTGGTCGAGCGGGTTGTCGAGGGGGGTAGTGGGACGTTTCGGGGGTCTACCTCATCGTCGTCTAGGGGGGGTGGTCGTCAGGGGCTTGTCGTGGGATTTCTCCTGGGGCTGTTCTTGGGGCTTCTCCGGGGCCTTCTCCTGGGACTTCTCCTGAGGATTCTCCTGGGGTTTTTTCTGGGGCTTCTCCTGGGCTCTCCACCTTTCCTGCCTGGTTTCGTATCTGGCTTGGGCCAGCATGGCCTCCTGCTCCTTCCTGGCCGCCGAGGGGTATGCTGGTGGGGGAGCTTCCTCGCCAAGGGGAACTGAGTAGATCCCCCTTCCGTAGGGGACTCTTCCACTGGTTGGCATCTGAAAGCGGTCGAAGGTGCTAGGGCCTCAAGTCAGTAATATGTATTTTGTATATGCTATTGCCTCGAGGGTCTTCGAGATCATATAGGCTAGTGGAAATTATGTTAACAATTTGATAGGGGCCGTCGTATTTTGGGGCTAATTTTGCAGCGAAGTGTTGCGCTGCTTGTGATAGGGGTCGGTACCTTCTCAGTACTAATTCACCCACCCGGAAAATCTCATCTCGTCGGCCTTCGTCATAATGCTCCGCTTGCTTCGCGAAAGCTTCACCCATATATTTTTTCGCGAGATCATAAAGGTAGTGCATTTTTTCTAGTCGCAATTTGCAGGGGCCCGTGGGAGAGGGATCAGGGGGTTTATGGGCGCCATTCGGTGATTTGATTAAAGGACTAGGGGATGGGGGGATGCGACCCATATTTAGGAACGCAGGTGAGACACCAAGGGAGGAATGAATCGAGGTATTCGGTGCGAACGCTAGTTCGGGTAAATGTTGGTCCTAATCTCGGTGATTGTCGCCAGCATAAATGCGTATCATGGGGTTAAGGGAGCGATTAATTCGTTCGACGGGGTTGGATTGGGGGTGGAAGGGAGGGGTGGTAATGTGGGCAATACCTAATTGGGTTAGGGGGTTCGCGAGCTCTTTTCCCACGAATTCTGTCCCGTTATCACTGAGGAAAAAATGCGGCCTTCCCCAGCGTAAAATCACTGTCTCGTATAGGATTTTCCAAATAGTTTTCGCGTTGGCTTTTCTGAGGGGTTTAATTTCGACGTACCGGGTAAAGACATCCTCGAGCACTAGGAGGTAACGATACTGATTTTTACTGGGAGAAAATGGGCCCATGATATAGCCCGCGACGGTGGATCAGGGTTCGGAGGTGATTCGTTCTCGCATCAATCCTTTGGGGCTAGTCTGGATCGACGTATATCGCTGGCACTGCGTACAGGACCTGACAAATTTCGCCACATCACGGTAAATTCCGGGCCAATAAAAATATAAGGCAACGCGGTGATATGTCTTATCGATTCCACCATGGGCTGCGTAAGGGCTTTCGTGGGCGTCGCGTATCGTCTCGTGCCTCAGTCCCGGGGGTAGAACGGTTTTCCAACGGTTTAGGTCAGGGACAGTGGGGTCAATTTGGGGGCAGGGGCGAAGGAAATATAAAATGTCATCTTCTACGGTCCAGTCGGGGTATTTGTGGGGGTTGTTCAGTACGTCCAGTTTTTTCTTTTGATACCACCAATCCGGGGAAGAATTAATTAGCGCGAGGGCGGTGAGGGCATTGGGGCAAACACGGGAAAGGGCGCCGGGAACGGTGTGGAGGGAACCTTTCCGGTGGACTATGGTCATGTCGTGGTTCTGTAGCACCAGGGCCCACCGGGCCACTCGGCCGGTAGGGTTCTTAAAATTTAACAACCATTTCAAACTGGAGTGGTCGGTTATCACGGTAAATTTCCCCCCTTCGATGTAGGGACGAAACTTACGCGTGCCCCACAGAACTGCTAAGCATTCTCGTTCCGTCACAGTGTAGATTCGTTCGGCAGGGGTTAGGACTCTACTAGCAAAATAAATAGGTCTGTCTAGTCCGGTTGACGAATTGGGGTGGGCAGGATCGGATCCAAACTCCGATTCCTGCGTCAACACCGCTCCTATCGCCACGTCACTTGCGTCCGTCTGAAGGGTGAAGGGTTTGGAAAAATCAGGGCGGGCCAGAATGGGGGTAGTTGTGAGGGAAGTCTTTAATTTAAGGGTTTTTCTAATCAGTCCGAGCAAGGGGATTTTGTCGTCAGAAAGGGATGGCAAAAATCGCGAATTCCACCCGACCATGCCAAGGAACCGTTGTAATTCCTTGACATTCCTCGGAGGAGGATAATCAGTAATGGGGGCGATTTTACTGGGGTCGGCTTCTAGTCCATTCGGGGTTAACAAGTATCCTAAAAATTCCAATCGGTCACATAAAAAGTCACATTTGTCCTCGTTAATCATCAGGTTATTGTCCTGTAATCTCTTAATTAGTTGGGCGATAAACCATTTGTGTTCGTCACGGGTGCGGGTGATAATCTATACATAATCGGTAACTATTGTCGGGTTTTTTAACTAGCACCGGCCAGCTGTACCAATCGCTCTGGGAGGGTTCAGTAATTCCTTGTTTTAATAACTCGGCGGCGTTTTCTTGGGCTGCTTTCAAAATGTGGGGGGCATATCTACGAGTCGCGCCACAGATAGGGGGGTGATCTTGGGTGTCCATATGCATCGTAAGTAAGGGGCAAACGGCGGCAATTTCGGGGGCGGGATTTATCCAACTCTTGAATTCTTCGCGGAGGGTTTTTAATTGATCTTCGGGGACGACTGCTAATTGTGCTAAATCACAGGGGGGAGGATTGGCTAAATTAAGGGGTTGCCGTTGGGGGCCTTCACCGTCTGAAGCATACCATACACTAATGGGTTGCGCCGTGAGCTGGAGGGGGTGACTATCGGGGTTTTGCGTGTCTCCGCATTCAAGGGTAAACTCTAACGCGCTGAGGGCTTCCATTCCTAGAATACAATCGAAAGCAAGGGCGTTTGATAATCTGAAGGGGATGAGTTGGACTCGATCGGAATAGGCTAGTCTCATAATAGCACAGCCGGCCAGTGGGACTGTTTCGCCGTTTCCGAGGACAACTTCTTCTCCGGTAGTGATGGCGTATTTGTCAAGGTCCACGCCCGCGTTAGTACTGCTAACTGATCGATTTGCCCCTGAGTCGATCAGGGTGCGTAGCGAACGTTTTCCTAACTTTATTTCCACGAATCTGCGGTTCTCTAGGGGTTGATCAAAGGTAAGGGTAAGGAAGTCTTCGTAGTCGATGTAATCGGGGTTGGTTGGGTCATTGCGAGTGATGGTAAACAGTTTGGGGTTGTCGTGAGGGACGGGATCGGCCCCGGGGGAAGAAGGGACAGGGGTATCAGGGATAGTTGGGGGTTGTTCGGTAGGGTTGGGGTCTGTTGAGGGTGTTTCTTGAGTACGGGGGATATCCTGGGGGGTATTGGGTGTGTGGGCTGGAGAAAGACTTCGGTGTGGTCGGTTGTGATACTGGGGGATGTAAGTTCGTGGGAGGAGTAGGCTCAGGGGTAGGTGATACTGTGGCCTGGGGTGGTTGGGGGGGTATACGGGAAATGGGTTCAGGATAGGGCGCGTTTTGGGGTCCGGGAGTGAGTCGTATGGGAGTTCTCTGGGGGACTGGTCGGGTACGGTAACACGGGCGTCTTGTTAATCGATGATCCCGCGGAGGTGGTGTGGGTTCAACACCCCCGCTCCTTAGTTTCCCTGGTTTTGATAGGTTCCATATGATGGTCGGGTGTAGGACTGTGCAGGGCGAGAGTTAGGGTAATATCGGGGGGGTTGGATCTGTTGAGGTGGATTGGGTGGTGCTTGAGGGGAAAAGGCTTGTTGGGCGTAGGGGATGAGGGGGCATTCGCGGGCGAAATGACCTGGTTGGTGCCAACGGAACCAGTGGAGATATTCCGGGTATGGGGGTGGTTTTGAGTTTATGGGTGGTGGGTTCGTGGGAATACTCATAAGTGGTGGGATATGGCGTGGGGAGGGTGAAGTGAGACGAGGAGAGTTTCTTCCGGTTACGTCGGCGTATGTTGGTTGTCTTGGGGGTGAATTTGGTCGGGCGTTACTGTTCATCTGTCTGGGTAATGCGTCGCGTTGGGGTTGATATGTGTCATCTGGGGGAGGGAGGTAAGGATTCCTGGAATATTGTTCTAAGGGGACGTTATCGGCACGAAAGGGGTGGGCGCCGAGGGCATGATTTTGAGGGGCATCAGTATCAGGAGAATGACGATTTCAGGGGTTGGTACGACTAGGGGCTGGTAAAGGGGTATGGATTGCTGAGGGATGTCTATACCGAGACGTGTCCGACAGGGTTCTCTGAATTAACCTAGCGATCTCAATGAATTGTTCCATGGTAGGGCATCTATCGCGACCCATCTCTTTAAAGTAAACCGGATTTAATTGCGATTTCAGAATTCCCAATTGTCTCTGTAAGGGCGGAGGGGGATGGAGACTCGAGAACAGTCTACAGAGACTGGTAATATAATCCCCTACGTCTTCGTCTACGCCCTGGAAGCGTTGGTGAATATCCTGCCAGATACTTTCCTCTTGGTCGAGGGGGCAGTACATTAGTTGGAACGCTCTGAGAAAATCATCATAACTCCTGATATTTGGCAGTTCGGTCAAATACCAGGAGTGGGCATTGTTTTTGAACGGTGAGGGGAGAGCCCGAAGTGTCTCCGTCTTAGTGAGGCCGTTTGACTTACAACACAGTGATGCTATCGAAGAACTTGTAAGGATGCTCTTCGCGAGTTCCCGAAAAGCTAATTCCGTCTCTTTTGAAAATGTTACTTACCCTCACATCCCGAGTGTGCAGGTCGTATTGTGTCTCTTCGCGGAAGGGGGCCCTATACGTATCCTGGAGACGAGTTTGGGGGAACCCAATAGGAGGGGAGGGGTCCGTGGTCATCTGGGTTGAGGGTTGAGGGGGTGGGATTAATGGGTCCTGGATCTGAGAGTACACTGGGTATGAATTCCTGGGGGTATGCACGGGTCTTGAGGGAAGGTTCTGTGTGGGGTAGTATCGGGAACTAGTGGGGAGGAATTGAGGGTGGTCGACTTGATATGTTGAACGGGCGTTGGGGGATGACGATTGGTTGTCGCCTAGGACAGAAGTTTGCTGGGGTGGAAATGTGATGGGTACACGAGGTTCAGGGGTAAGGAGGTCGATTGTGGGATGGGGTTGGGGGGCAACAGGTCTCTGGTAGATAAGGGTGGGTCGGTTAGATGGTAGGGGGATACTAGCGGAGGGGGTGTGGGAGTGGGAATGAGGGGTTGTCTGAAGGTGACTCGATGGGCAGAAGATGGTTGGTCGAGAGACTGGGTAAAAGAGGGTTCAACTGTCGACTGCTCGAAACTGATGGGGTCCTGATATGCCCCGATAGTTTGTCCCGTCCGGAGAGTGCCAGAGGGGCGAAGAGTAAACGATCCGTCAGCTTCGGGGATAACACGAAAACCGGCGGTGGTGATAGGCATCCTCATAGAATCAACCTCGTCGTCCCAGGGGGCCGTGTGTTCCCGAATTTTTTACGAACCTCAAACCGTACAAATCGATCCTTAATAACATCTAAAACACCGCGATTTTCAATACCCAGAGTATCTAATAAAATCAGCTGACTACGGGGGGTGAGGGACTCAAACTGTATTTCTAATTGCCTGTGATATTGGGCGATTTGGGTAGGAAGGGGGTCGTGATGAATTGTGGGGGGAAGGGGGTGAATTGGGCCAGAAGCAGTAGCCGAGGGGGTAGTGGCAGTGGTGGTTGTTACGGTGGTGGTGGTGGTGGTGGTGGTGATTTGGCCAGTGGATATTCCGGGGTCAGATGAGGGAGGGTCAAGAATAATTAAATTGGGCTCCATTTTTAATTAATATAACAAAACCCACGAAAGACTGTGCGTGAAAAAGAAGAACACGCAAGCGGTGCGCCCTCGGCAGCACAAGAAAAAAGAATCGACGCAATTTGTGCGCCTCCGCCAGCACGGATGATATGAATAATATAAAGAGAGAAAAAAGCGAAAAGAGAGAGAAACACTGTGTGTGTGTGTGTGTGTGTGTGTGTGTGTGTGTGCGTGTGTGTG
>NW_011887957.1:77664-102747 GCF_000806365.1 Fopius arisanus
TGTGTGTGTGTGTGTGTGTGTGTGTGTGTGTGTGTGTGTGTGTGTGTGTGTGTGTGTGTGTGTGTGTGTGTGTGTGTGTGTGTGTGTGTGTGTGGGTGTGTGCATGTCCTGGCGATGTACGTGGCCGAAATTTATCGTCAACGATTTCTCAAAAATGGATGATGCGATCGAAGTCAAATTGATACCATTAAAGCGCTTTCACGCCATTTGGTGCTGATTAGATTATAGAAGGAATTGCTCCTGCCGTTTTCCAGTTTTTCCAGAAAAACTGCGACAACGGAAATTTCATCAACGATTTCTTGTCCGAAATTTATCGTCAACGATTTCTCAAAAATGGATGATGCGATCGGAGTCAAGCTGATACCATCGAAGCGTTTCCACGCCACGCTGATTAAATTATAGATGGAATTGCTCCAGCCGTTTTCTAGTTTTTCCAGAAAAACTGCGAAAAAGGAAATTTCATCAACGATTTCTTGTCCGAAAATTATCGTCAACGATTTCTCAAAAATGGATGATGCGATCGAAGTGAAACTGATACCATCGAAGCGTTTCCACGCCATTTGGTGCTGATTAGATTATAGATCGAATTGCTCCAGCCGTTTTCCAGTTTTTCCAGAAACAAATTTGAGAGACAAAATTGCTTCAGCGATTTCTCGTGCATGAACGATGCGATCGAGATTTAATCTAGTGTAATCGAAGCGTCATGACGACATTCAGCACTAATCAAATTATGGATAGAATCGCTCTAGTGTTGTTCTCCAGTTTTTCCAGAAAATCAGGGAAATATAATTTTGCTAACATTTTCTCGCGAAGGGATGATGCGATCGCGATCCAATGGAACGCAATCGAAGTCTCCTAATGCGATTGCGCGCTAATTATGTTGTACACGGAATAGCTCCAGCCATTCTGCACTTTGTCCAGAAAAACTATGAAAAAGAAAATTTCATCAACGATTTCTTGTGGATAAATGATGCGATAGAGGTCTAATATAATGCAATCGAAGAATCTTGATGTCATTCACTACTGATTAGATTATAAATTGAATCCCTCCAATCGTTTTCCAGTTTAAAAGAAAAGAATGGGAAACGAAATTTCTCAAACATTTTTTTGTGAACAGATGATGCGATCGAGGTGTAACAAAAGGCAATCGAAGCGTTTCAATGCAATTCAGCGCTGATTATGTTATACACTGACTAGCTACAGTCGTTCACCAGTTTGTCGAGAAATATTATAGCAAAAAATTAATCAGCGATTTCTCATGAACGACTTATGCGATCGAGGTCTAATATGGTACAATCGAAGCGTCTTCACATCATTCTGCACTGATTGAATCGTAGATTGAATCGCTCCAGTCGTTCTCCAGGTTTTCCAAAAACAAAATGGGAAACAAAATTTCGCAAACATTTTTTTGTGAACGGATGATGCAATCGAGGTGTAACAAAAGACAATTGAAGCGTCTCGATGTGTTTCGGTGCTGATCCTGTTGTACACGAAATAGCTCCATTCATTCTCCAAAAAAGCGTTATAGATTTTGAGGGGTATAAAAATTATTATAAGACAGGAGAATCATTATAGAATAGGAAGTTATTGGTTCGACCCGTTGAACGGGTCACACCCGCATGAATGCATTCGCCAGCAAGCCACCCACAACTACGCACCCCACTTCGGGAGCGAGCGAAGCGAGCGACCAACAACGCGACTACTAGTTTGTTTATGAACTTATATTGGTAAAAGCGTTTCGCAAACAGGAAAGAATATTCAAGAATTTTTCCCATCGAAAGCAGACGAATTTTACTCAAAAACGTTTTTCCGCCCGCAATAGTCAGAATATTAATTATTTATCAATAATCGGTTAGTACCAAAAAACTCAAGAAATGAGAAGTCGTGAGAAGCATTGCGGATAAATAATTTAGAATATTCATGTTCCAAGCATTTTTTTAGATGTGTGAAGTTGGCAGCCCACATTGACCGATTGAAAAATTTGACTGCATGTTCGAAGCAGATTGACGCGCAGATGATTGTAATAACATTTTTGTCATTTGTAGTTAAGCCATTACACAGGAATTCATTTTTCAAATACCGTGAAGACAGAATTAATCGATAGGTCCCCGGACACTTAGTTTTCTGAGATGGAATGTTCTGTAGTTTATTGTAGTTGAAGAAAAATTTCAATTGGCGGTATCTATTGTGACGTATTTCTCCTCCTCGCGGAAAGCAAAGGAAATACGAAGCCCCCTGCGACCAAACTAACTAAACTTAAGTCAGGCGCCAGTACGTTTTCTTATCAAAACGCGCAAAAACCATTCAAACGAAATAACGATAGTTACAGTAACCGGCAACTCAGCATCAACCGCGGAGGCGGCTGGGTTCAAAAATCCTGCTCCAAGAGACAACTCTGAAATGATTGGGTTTTCTCAAAATAAACAAACATTACCAGACTCACTTAATAAGACTATTTATTCGTCCTTCAATTCGATAGAGACGATAACCTCGGGTTTAAACCAAATAATAGATTTCGATAAATTTCGCTAAAATTCTAGTCTACAAATTTTAAAGTCGAAAAACTGGATACAATTTAAAATCCCTAAGCACTTCGTTAACGAATCAAACTAACAAAACAAAGTCAAGATGCAAGGTCAAATATTTGTCAAGATTATAAGAAATAGTCAATGTCAAAAAAAAAAATTAACTGAATCGCAGTATCAAATTCTTGAATCAAATGAAAAGTAATATTTTAAAGAAGTGATTAAAAGTGATTAAAGTCAAGAAAATAAATAAAAGAAAATCTGAGACAAGGGATTCCATAATTTCTCCAAGGTTAACACAAGCAAAAGGTAGTACAACGAAATCATGAAAAACACGAGAAACTGGAATTATTTCAAGTACTAAATTTCTGTACAATCCGTTGACCTTTGAAGTTACTTCTCAATCGAAAAAAAATTAGAAGAGCGTCGCTAATGACGCTTGTAAGAGTATTTTTCCCGGGTCAACACCCCGGGATAATCCTCAAACTATTCTGGCTGCCGCCTCTATCGTTCACGATTGGGCGCCAGCCAGGTTTTTCTGGAAAACCTGACGGAAAACCAGCCGCGAAGGAATTTCGTCAACCCCGCGGACTTTCGGTGGCGCGTCTCACAATGCCGAGCCAGCATCAGCATGACACGGTAGAGTGGGCGAGGTTCACCAACATCCGAGTAACTTCAATCACTAACTTCTGCCGTGCTCACGGCATCGTCAACGATATTTTTCGGGGAACGTATCCCCCAGACTCTCGTGGAGGGATGTGGCAATCCCTCTCACGTGGTACTCTCTCCTCTGGAGTGGCTCAACCCCAGACGAAACACAGATTACCTGCGAATCCTTCTCACCCCGCAGGGCGCCGAACTGCTCGAGGCACATGCGACGTAGGTATCCGGAGACCTTTCTCACCCACCTAACGTCCACCCCAACTCGAGAGCTCAGTAATAGCAATCTCATCGCGAGTCAAAACTAGAGTTACTTCCCATGGAGGCGCGTGTGACCGGACCGACGGGAAACACTTTGAATCCCAGCCCTTAGTCCACCCCAACACCATGGATTTCGCCCTAGAGATGGATCTCTGTAGCCGCGAACTCTCGTCCGTAGCCTCAAAGTAATCCATTTCACTGATCGGGGACACATAAGTGTCCCCTTCTCTCGCTATTCCAAGATTCCTTGGAACCACGTACCCTTCATAATCCCGGCAGGGATTATTGCCACCAACTGATCCCGAGCTCCTAAAACATCCGCTCGAGACCAGCACTCAACGCGAACTGTCCTGAAATCTCCCAGGGCCTTCTCCCCCTAGTCTCAGCATCTCAGCGACTGTGGGTCATCCGTTACCCCACAGCCACCAATCAACTCGACGGGATCCCGGGGGCGCTAGTCCTTTCACCTAGCCGTTGGTCCCTGGTCTAAATCGACGGCGCCCTTCGGAACCACCCAGTTGGAACGCCTGTACGTCGGCCCTGAACTCCCTAACACAGCTGGGTGGATTTCCAAATTGGGAAACAGCTATCGTCAGCGCCATCACAGTGTTCCGAAACATGGTCTCACCCTACCACGTTTCTTCCCACTGTGTGATTGGTCTAATTTACCTTCGGAGCGGCCTGATTGGCCGTCGTCCGATGGTCTATTCATCTTTCGCTCGGCTATTTCAGCCGGCGTTAGATGTCGCTTCCCTTACCTAGTGACTATCCTAGTGATAATCACTAGTAACGAGAAAATCTCGTTACACGCTATAATTCCAATTGCCCTTAAATTCACGAAGTGTCTAAAGAAAGTAGCCTTATAACCTGAACAAGAGCCGATAGCACCAAAATTGTCGGAATATATCGCTAGAAAATTACAAACAACTTTTCCCAGCAATGGCAAAAGCCCCCTGGAGAAATTGACCATAAGACAATAGACGCCAAGCGTCCTAACGAAATCAAAATCGTAAACAATTGACAAGTTAACCAAAAATACTTTTTGGAAGTGTCCAATCGCTTAACCATATCCAATCAATTTATCCAGCCGTTAGACCTCTCCCAATAAATAAAATCGTCCTCGAAACAATTGGTAGGACTTCTCCAAAATCAATTTTTCTTTTCTCCGCGATACACCGAAATAAATTCCACAAGTAATGTGACTGCCTTGAATGATGTCCAAACGACGAGTAATTCGATAGAACGACGCCAAATCGAGCGTCGTCCGAGATAACGTTAGCAATCATTAAATTGGCTAACAATGGGCTATAATCGATTTATTGATTGGCCATCTATCAAAGTCTCGTGACACTTATTAACATTTTACCAGCCAAATAATATTTTAATCGGGTATCGGTAAAACAGCATAACCCAATTATTACAATGTTAATTGAGCAATGACAAACACACATTGCCTGAATTAATTTATTGCATCCCAAGTTCGTTAAACTCATTAGCAATTCTCTCGCTCGGAATTTCCCTAAACTCCAAGGCGAATTCCTCCAAATCTCTGGCCCATCCGATGGCGCCATCTGTCGTCCTCACTAGTCACCGGGACTCAGCGTGCGGACAGGACATCCTTCAAATTACATGCTCCTTTCCTAAATTGCTGGAACCACCAAAATCCATAGATACAATCCCTCCTTGTCCTCTAAAGTCTCGCGATGCAATTGTTCATCGGTAAGCAATGACAATGACTCGATACAATAAAGAATACCAAAAATAATAAAATTAATCAAATGCCAAAATATCATAATTTCCACTCTTGTTCCCGGTGACTTTTCGCCTGGACATCAAAATGACCGTCGAACGGTCGAAATCAAACAACTTGTTACATTATACTGATAGATCATCATTAACTTTTAAATGTTGCAAGAATAATTACCCAGAGCTCTCATCGGTTGTCATCCTAGCGTGTCGAAAATTTAAAGTAGGTGATTGTAGTGCAACCATTTTCATAGTTCCCAGAAGACTAACATCTTTGTTCGTCAATAACTCATCAACATGGGTTAACTACAGACTAGATTCTAATAGGTTGGCGAATTAGATCAGATATCCGGACTGAATGGACCAGTAGATCATTTTAGTAATAATTGTTTGATCTGTAGCCGCGAGGTAATTTTAAAACTAATTTCTCAATTCACAGTAAAAAAAAGATTCAATAAGGCATCGTCGCATAAATGACATTGCGAATTTCGATGGTTTGTAATTTTTTGTAGTTGCTGTATGTTGTTGTTGAATTTTCATTACTGTCCAATATATTTCATAAATCGTCAATAACTATAGAATGATGTGATGAATTGTAGTGAACACATTTTTGTAAGCTGCGCGAAACTACGTTTTCTATGACTACGTTTTCTGTGACTCGCCGGATATTTGATATTCACAGTCCAAATGGTTTGTACTTTTTCATAGTTGCTGCAGAATTTTCATCCAGGTAATAAATTTTCTCAAATCATGAATAACTACAGAATGATGCTAAAATAACTATTAAGTTCCGCTCATATTCCGACTTTAGCCAGAACGGGATGTAGTGAATTGTAGTAAACATCACATTTTGATAGTTTGGGCAAAAAAATATCTTCCATCTTGCAATAGGGCACTGGTACGGATCAATTATAAGTTTGATTCTAGTCCAATCGAAATTTTTATCATGTATTGAAAGCAAGTTGAAGCGTAAAAAATCGAAGTAAGAATTTGTTGACTTGGAGTTGAGCGATCACTACAGGAGCGACGTTTAAACTACTTTAAGGATAACATTTATAGGTGACTCCGCGCACATCAAATTCACAGTCAAAATGGTTTGTCGTTTTTTGTAATTAGTGTATAATTTCTATTTATATTCAAGTGATCATCAATACCCACAGGTTGACGACAGAATCATAAGTGCGAGTGCTCATATTCTCATTGTTGCAAGATTGAAATGTGGAGTGACTTCTTGTTAAAACATTTTTATAAGTTCCGCGAAAGTGACCTGTTTGCGTACAAACCACTCGCGATTGTTAACTACAGGTTTCATTGTAATCGAAATATAGGGATTTTTACCATCCATCGAATGAAAACTGACACATTAAAAATTGTAGCATTTTCTTAGTTTGTAGTCTCGTGGTTTGTTTAGGAGTAATTACAAGTTTCTTGTCTATGAACGGTCACTCCACACTCCATTCGTTAGTAACCAAATGGACAAATTTCAATGGTGGCACGTACATCGTTGTTTATTAGAGTAACATCAAAATCCATTCGTATATGAAAAATGTTTCATGGATCATTCCAGCATTAAAGTGCCAAGTGTCAACAGATTAAAGTTATCTTTCTCTTTATTTAACATCTTTTCAATATCGGTGAATAAATAATAAGGGTGAATAAAAAGAATCATTGTATCATTGGAATTATTCTAGGGTAACCTAGAAGTGCAGAGGGGAGTTGGGGAGAATTCAAAGCGAAAAAATCTAAACTCTGGGTCAACACTGGATCACACTCCTCAACCCAGAGTTATTCTCTTTATTTAACATGTTTTCAATGTTGGTGAATAAGTATTTTTTCACTTTGAATACATCCCAACTCCCCTCCGCATTTCTAGATCACCGTAGAATCATTCCAATGATAGAATGATTCTTTTTATTCATCCCTATCATTTATTCACTGATATTGAAAAGATGTTAAATAAAGAGAAAGACAATTCTGGGATGGAGACTATGACCCAGTGTTGCCCCAGAGTCGGCATTTCATCCCTCAAACAATCCTTGTCACCCTTTCCCTTATTTCAATACACCTTCCATGATCACTCTGGAGGTACAATTGTTCCTAGATTTATTGAGCAACATTGCTAACTTGTTAATCAATAAAAATCATCAGTCTGGGTTTTGGACTTTAACCAGAGCTAGCACATTATCATTAAAACATGTTCATTTAATTATCCACATTCTTGGACAATGTCTCTATACACTTAAAATAGTTCAGCGATAATATGAAAAAGACCGCAACACACATTGCGTTTAGATACCCCTGAATGTTAGATTCACCATTTAACCTCAACTTTGTGTTTTTGCCGAACCCGACACAACCGAGTCTGGGTTCACTGTGGGTTAGGTCTGGGTGCCAACCATCAGGGTCATGTTAACAATTATATATTTGGACACTAATTAAAATTATAAAAATGATTTTTCAAGAATTATTATAATTAATTTGACAGCCAATTGAAATTAAACCACGAAAAAACCCCTGAAGATAGGTTATCGATTCTAGGTGGCGTTGTAAGATACTCGTAGTGCGCCATCTTTTTCCGGTTAAAGACGTGTTAATTCATTCTCCTGGCAAGGAACGATCATTGCTGCTGCGTTTTTTAATTGAAAACGACGTACAATGTTTTTGTATTAAATGTTTTCTTCGTATTTATGAAACAAAAGCTGATTTTTATGAACAACTAGAGGTAAAAAAATCGTGGTTTCATACTATTTTGCAAGTTAGTATTCATTAGAACCTATTTTAGAACATTTTTACACACCTCAGTTAAGAGCATCTTTCGTATTCATAAATATCTCTTACATGTTTCCTCTTAATTCATTACAGAACTAATCATTTCCATTAGTGTTTCTGAAAACAAGATCTACGCAACCTTCCTGGTTGCTATTCATAAGCATCCTTAGATAGCATAGGATTGACTTTTGAGGAGCTCTTCACACAGCTTATTCCCGGCATAATCTGCTTCCATGGGTGAATAACGAGCAATTTTCATTTCTACAAAAAGCGAATATCATTGATGTCGAAACAGAGTTTTGCCGGACAAACACAAAAACCTCCAGAATATTTGACACAATGTGAACTTCACTTCAATCAAGACGTAGAATAGAACATGTATATATGTACAGACATGCAATAGTACATAGGGGATAGAGTATGCGAAGTACGCAGTATCGGACATGCATATATGTCATATATGTTGTGACGAATTTCGCTTTCTCGCGGTGTAGCCTTCGCTACAATTATCTACCCGCGGTAGTGTTTGTAGATTGCCTGCAGCGCCCAGATCGTACTTCCGTACGACTACCAGAGTGGGGAACACTTGGGACTACGTCACACGACGCTTCGCCCACTTTTCACTGGCAGCTATATAAGCACCTACGCGAGTTCTCTCATCTCAGTTCATGCTCGGTCCTGCCTTGAGCGCGGAACTACCTGGCTAGCTATCTAGGTCCTTTAACCTTTGCTTTTAGCCATCCTACGCACTCTGTACTGCCTGGACATTCTCCCCTTTCTCAGGATTGAGAACTGGCCTTTCCGCTGTACAACTGTGCACTCACCGCTATCGGTTCTTCTTTTATTCCTGGACGGAGAGACGGTTGCACTCTTTTTGTTTCTCCCCTTTACAGGCTTGAGAAATTATATTGCAAATCGCTCTCTGCGCCTTAGACGCAAGTCAAAGACGTGTCTCTCTGAGACATGATTTGTATTGTTAGTTCTCTCTCGACAGGCTTTACCCAGTCGGCTCGCTACAGCGAAAAGAAAACTAGTTCCGAAGCCCTCGGCGACCGAACTAAATAAACTGTAGTCAGGCGCCAGTGCGTCTTCTATCTAAAACGCACGAAAAACTAATTTAGATTTAATCACTATTAATTAATACTAATTAATTAATATAATTCAAAAGAAACGAAACGACTGGAACACTAACCGGCAACTCAGTATCAACCGCGGAGGCGGCTGTGTCCAAAACCCTGCTCCAAGAAAAAACTCTGAGATGATTAGGTTTCGCTACATAAGCCAAATTCCTAAATTTGGAATTTATTCGCTCTTCCTTTAGTCAAAGACGATAACTTCGGGTCCGAATGCAAATTACGAAATTCAATATTTCATTAGAATTCTAAATAACATTATCACAAATCGAACAAACTCGATACAATTTTAAATCGCTAATCACTTCGTTAATAATTGAAACTGAATAAACTAAGTCAGGTCACCAAGTCAGATATTTGTCAAAATTAAGAAAATAGTCAATGTTAAAAAAAAATAAATCAAATCATAAAAATTAAATTCCGGAATCCAATAAATGAATTATTCTTGGAGAATGGTCAAGTCAAAAAAAATAAATAGCTATTAATCTGAGACAAGGGATTCAGTATTTCCCCGAAGGTCAATGCAAACAAAAGGCGGTAATAATAACAACGCTACGAACACGTGAAACTGGAATTATTTCGATTCTCTCGACTCCCATAAAATTTGTTAACCTCTGAAGGCCACTTTCCAACCAAAAATCACTCGAGTGTCAATAGCAACGCTACAATTCCAATTTCCGTTGAATCAAAAAATTATTTAAACAAAACAAACAAAAATATATAGTCTCTATAACCTGAGCAAGATTTGATGACCCCAATAGTTATCGAAAATATCGCTAAAAGAAATTACAAAATTGCTTTCCCCAGTAATGGCAAAACTCTCCTGGAGAACTGGACAATAAGAAAATGGACGACAAGCGTCCTAACAAATCAAACTCAAATTAATTTTCAGGATAACCATAAAACTTCCGGAGATGTTCAGTCGCTTATTGATATCTAATACCTTGTCCAGTACCGTCAGACCTCCTCAATAAAGACCGAAATTGTCCTCAACACAATTAAAAGACTTTTAAAAATTCTTAACTCTTTTCTCCGCGATAGTCCAATACAATTTGATAATCAACGTGTCTATCTCAATTGATGTCCAAATGGTGAGTGTTAAGTAAAACAACGCCAAGTCGAACGTCGAACGAGATAACGTTGCCAATCATTTGATTGGCTACTAATAGGCGACAATTGGTTTGTTGATGGGCCATCAACCAAAGTCTGGAGAAACTTATTAATATTTCATCAGTCAACAATATTTCAATCGAAAGTCGGCAACACAGCAGAAACCCAATTATTGCAATAATTAAGGAATGATCAACATACATTACCTAAGTTAAATTATTGCATCAAGGATTCGCAAACTCATCAACAATTCTCTTGCTTGGAATTTCCAAAATTTCCAAGGCGGATTCTTCCAAATCTCTGACCCATCCGATGGTACCATCTCGTGTCTACACTTGCCACTAGGACTCGACGCGCCGACAGGACATCCATTCAAATTGTGTAGTTCTTCCAAAAAGAATGCTGGAGCCACAACATTCAGAATCTACTAATCCTCATTGTCCCCCGAAGTCCTGTTTTGAAATGGTCCATCGGTAAGCGATAACATTGTCCTAATACAACCAAAATAGAATTTCGCAAGAAAAAAAAAATAGAATTAGCAAAAATATAAAAATCCCATAACATAGCCGAGCGAAAGATGAGTAGAACATCGGACGACGGCCAATCAGGCCGCTCTGAAGATGAATTTCACCAATCACATAGTGGGAAGAACCGTGGTAGGGTGAGACCATGTTTCGGAACACTGTGATGGCGCTGACGATAGCTGTTTCCCAATTCGGAAATCCACCCAGCTGTGTTAGGGAGTCCAGGGCCGACGTACAGGCATTCCAACTGGGTGGTTCCGAAGGGCGCCGTCGACTTAGACCAGGGACCAACAGCTAGGTGAAAGGACTAGCGCCCCCGGGATCCCGTCGAGTTGATTGGTGGCTGTGGGGTAACGGATGACCCATAGTCGCTGAGATGCTCAGACTAGGGGGAGAAGGCCCTGGTAGATTTCAGGACAGTTCGCGTCGAGTCTTGGTCTCGAGCGGATGTTTTATGAGCTCGGGATCAGTTGGTGGCAATAATCCCTGCCGGGACTATGAAGGGTACGTGGTTCCAAGGAATCTTGGAATAGCGAGAGAAGGGGACACTTATGTGTCCCCGATCAGTGCAATGGATTACTTTGAGGCTACGGACGAGAATCCGAGGCTACAGAGATCCATCTCTAGGGCGAAATCCATGGTGTTGGGGTGGACTAAGGGCTGGGATTCCAGGCGTTTCCCGTCGGTCCGGTCACACCCGCCTCCATGGGAAGTAACTCTAGTTTTGACTCGCGATGAGATTGCTATTACCGAGCTCTCGAGTTGGGGTGGACGTTAGGTGGGTGAGAAAGGTCTCCGGATACCTACGTCGCATGTGCCTCGAGCAGTTCGGCGCCGTGCGGGGTGAGAAGGATTCGCAGGTAATCTGTGTCTTGTCTGGGGTTGAGCCACCCCAGAGGAGAGAGTACCACGTGAGAGGGATGGTCACATCCCTCCACGAGAGTCTGGGGGATGCGTTCCCCGAAAGATATCGTTGACGATGCCGTAAGCACGGCAGAAGTTAGTGATTGAAGTTACTCGTACGTTGGTGAACCTCGCCCACTCTACCGTGTCATGCTGATGCTGGCTCGGCATTGTGAGACCCGCCACCGAAAGTCCGCGGAGTTGACGAAATTCCTTCGCGGCTGGTTTTCCGTCAGGTTTTCCCGAAAAACCTGGCTGGCGCCCAATCGTGAACGATAGAGGCGGATTATCCCGGGGTGTTAACCCGGGAAAAATACTCTTACAAATTTCAACTCTTGTTCCCGGTGACTCCTCGTCTGGACATCAGAATGACCGTCGAGCGGTCGAGACCCAGCATAACTCGTTACAACTTGCCTTCTCCTAGACCGGAGGCGGTTGAACATTTCCAAAATATTAAATCAACAGACTCTAAATGTCAAGCTTCCAGACGAGTCTCATCCGATACCGAACAAAGTTGAAAAACCAATAAAAACAATAATAAATTCATAACGATATTCGATAACATCAGTGATTCTAACTACAATAAGACAACACACAATTCTACCAAAATCTATGACCTTTATTTACAGGATTCGCTAAAATATAATAAAATACACTCAAGTAAAGTATCGATAGAATCATAGATAAGCGATCTTATAATAGATAATAATACTCAAGCCGCGATATAGGTATGCGACGATATCCGAATTTCGCTATAAGAACGAGAACTAACTATTTCGCTCCTCGGTATCAGAATTGTGGAACCAACCCATACTGAAGAGGGTAACAAAAAGGACATTCAAGATGAACGACCTCTGGGGTTCCACAATTCCAACAAAGTATGCCACGACGAAATCCTGTTACACTCTCATACTCAGCAAGTTTATGAGCGATATCTGTACAATTAAAGCACCCAATAATCTCGACTGGCGGTCCCCAAACCAAAGAATCCCTGCTCACAATCTCTACCCACTCGAGAGCATTTGCTTTGGCTTTTTCCCGAGAAGTCCGTGGATACGGTTAGCGAGATCCCTCTTGCAAATCAGCCAACGAAACTGATACCGTCGATGAAATTGCAGCAACCTGATGCCTGACACTAGTCCGAATCCTCGAAACTGGGTCAGTGTTAACCCCGACATCATGCGTCAACATCATAGGCTTTCTGCAATACTCACACTGGTACCACGGTGCTGCAAGAGCTTTCTCTGATATCCGAGGAAGAACGTCTAATGACAATTCGTCACTCTTTGCAGGCTTATTAGGTGGGGCAATGACTCTTCCCACGTTAAACCCATTCTCAAAAATTAACGTACCAGCTCCGATTCCATTTCAAGAACCAGAACTGGACGACGTTCCCGATCGATCGCACGCAGAACTCGATAAATATCAAGGGCCTTCAACCACTGTTCGTTCGTTAAACGGTTCATCACGACCACTGAAACAAATGATTTACTAGTTACAGAAGTCTAATTACAAAACAATACTTAAATCTTCAATTAAAATTTTAAACACAATACGAGAATTAACCCGAGTTTTTCATTTATCTTCATCAGACAAGTGAACATCAATAACATTATTATAGCGAGCTTCCAAAAGATCCTTTACATGATGCCGTCCGACAACTACCTCGATCATTCGATATCTTATAAACTAATGGCGATATAATGCGCGATACATGGACAATCTCAGTCGAATATTTCTTGAATAATTTCGCTGCTTGTTCTTTAGCCGCATTCGAAAGCTGACGAGTTTTTCTCCTCACTGTATCACCGCTCTCAAAAGGAACATCACGATGATGAGTATTATAGTATTTTACCTGATGTTCAACAATGAAAACATGCATTTTTTTGATACCTAAATGCCCTGCAGAAAGAGGTTCATGATTCTCAACTGTAATACCATGACGACAAGCTCGTGGCGGCACTAATTTTCACGCATCTAAATCTTCTGGAACTGTTGTGACGAGAGGATTCGGCTCGAAACGATACAACTGCCCGTCCTCAACTCCCCAATCCGGCCATTTAGCGGGCTGCTCTAGCACTGCAGCTTTACGACGCCTATACCACTCATCGCAAATTTTCACTGGCGATACCAAACGTTTAATTTCTCTTCAGAGATAACATCAATTGCTTCGACCACCGGCACCTCATCAGTCACAAAATCGTTCTCGTGCATACGCGATAATGCATCAGGTCTATAGTGTATAGCCCCCTTGCAATGAACGATATCAAAATCATAACCCTGGAGCTTCAAAGCCCGTCGATTCAAACGTCCAGTCGGATCTCTAAAATTACTCAACCAATGTACACTACTATTGTCAGTCACAACCGTGAAATGAGAACCCTCTATATAGCGACGAAAATGTTCGATGCCCCATGAATCTTCTAGACATTATTTCTCTGTCACAGAGTAATTTCGTTCGGCAAAATTCAACGTCCGACTCGCCAAACCGACCACATACTCAACTTCTTCGATCTCTTTTTAATCGGCGGATGATCGCTAGGATTAATAATTTCGTGTGTAATTAAAGAAGTAAATTTCGATTCCACGTCGATACCGATACTTCTACACCAAAAGTTCAATGCGGGCACGCTCTTGCTCAGAAGTTTCTAACAAACCAGCGATCTCTAAATGCGAATTCATCGCATCCATCGCCGAAATGCTTCGCCACTATATCCTCGAAGTCGGAACAGTACGGTGGAGTACTGTTCAAATAGCGTATGTCTTCTGGTGAGAGCTTCTCCATAATTACAAATGAAGTGCTGCTCAAAAAATCATGATTTATATCACCTTATCTCCTCCTCCACCACTACATAAAAACTTATTTCTCGAAAACCATTGTTAATTCCTCAAAAAGCGTTTACGTTTTTAACAGTTAAATTTTTCCAAGAAATTATTTTTTTTTAAATTTTTTTACACGCGAATTTGAATTCCTTCAATCTCCGTACCATCTCAGCTGGTGAGATTGATAAATTTGCACTTGTTCAGATGACTCTTTGCATCACCATAGCATGACCTCGCGAGGTCGCCGCCAATATTCATATGACGCGTACGTGTCCACCGGTAAAGCCGCGCAGCCACGTGAGTGGGAACCAGTACGCGCTTCGATCTCAATGAGAGAGAGAGAGACACAGTGAAGAATCGACACATCAAGACAGCGATGGAGTTAGTTTGCTGTGTTTAGTGACTGTGCGTCACTTGCAATATTGGTTCCAGAGTACTCATCAACAATTTGAAAATAATGATAAAGATTTTAATGAACGGTATGACTAAAAAATCAGATATTTTTAATTCAGTTATTATCTTAGAATCGCTTTTTCGTTTTGACTCGTAAAATGTAAAAATATATTTACACATTTTAAAAATTTTCTCATTTTCATTTTTACAAAACTCACATCATCATTCAATGTAAAAAATTCCCATTTTCAATTATTATACTTTTTATGTTCTATCATATCATCTTCTCTATCGATGTAATAGGTATTCACTCAACTTCGAAAGCACGCATCCAAGAGGCTGCGTGTTTTGTTTATACTATGCGTACGTGCTCACCGGTAAACACACGCAACCACGTGAGTGTGCAATTTCATATTAGTTTCTATTCTAATGATTTTGAAAAAAAATGTCTCTATCGTGAATTAATTTGTCGCTGTAATTATGATTATTGGAGAAACATAAAAGAAAAAAATCCACCGCTAACAGATCGTCTAACAATTTTTGAAATATGATTGTCCGCTATAAAATGTTAGATAGTGAATATCGCGAATTCGATATTAGACATTAGACCTCAGAAATGGGGTATTAGACAGTAGACATCACATGCTAGATATTAGAGATCAGACATCATACGTCAGATATTCGACGTTAGATATCACAGACACCTTAAATCTGTGATTTTTAAATTTAAAGATTTTCATCTCTTCTGATGGTGAAACCATTTTGCACTCATTGATAATGACGCAATCCTGTCAATGAGTCTTATAATTTTTTTCCGTGTGTAAGTGACACAAACACCGATCACAAAGATCACATATGGTATGCAAAATGGGAAATTTGCGCGCTCACAAGTCTTGAGAGATCTCTTATCCATGCAACATGATAAATCGGTTGAACATCGGCTGCAACATGTACATTCGAACAAAAGAGGAGTAAATGAATTGTGGGTACGCGTGAGTTCATATGGCTGAGGTAAAAAGGGGCGATTTCCCTCACACGGTTCACTCCACATTCGATACCATACACATTAATTGATAGGTCATTCTTTTTCTCAAATTTTGGAATAGCACTCAAAGTCACGGGGAAGCAAATATTTGCAGAATCAAACAGCTTCTGGCTGTGTGGAAGAGTTGTAGTGGCATAATCGGGATATGATGAAGTAGTTTTTACCGAATAGAAAGCAGCAATAGATGACCACAAAAAACGAAATTCATCCGAATCTTTTGCATTGCCGAGTTTTTTTTAACATTGGATATCATATTGCAGCTCCATGTATGTCGAAGAGCCACCCTTCAGCAGAACATATCAGTTCATAGTTATCATCAAATTTAGAATTTCACTCCATTACCATCCAAAGTCACGTTCTTGGAAATCACCGATTTTTGTGAGCAACGCCTCAATCACATCCTCATCAAACCACGTTGCTAGATCTGTAACTGGCAGAATGATTTCATTCTTCGTATTGAAATATTTACCTTCATTAGTAATCACTTCATACTTTTTCAATGTCAATTTGCAGGCCAAAATAGGATTTGCCTTGATATTACCAGTTTGTTCGAAAACACTTCTCAAAGCCGCTGTTGACAATTCTCTTGCATCTTTGATAAAGGAAGCTGAATGATTATGTTGGAAATTCATTACAACGCCCGTGCGAATACGGGAATGAAAAGCTGATGGCCCATCTCGCCAGCGTACGTGATCTGTAAGCGTTTCTTCTTCTCTGCAATGTGACAACACCCGCACACGGCCACCTCGATCCTGTCTATTTGTGAATCTCTTTTGATATCTCTGAACCCTGGTAATCGTAGAGAGCACTATATTTTTTTCACCAACTTGTTATAGACCCGAGCGGTTGGGTTCGATGATAGGGATAGATCACTCGTAGATAATTTGAAATAAATATCTCTCAGGGAGATTCAACTTTTTTAGCGATTAAATGATTTATTAAATCAATAAAGTCTTTGACTAATGCCGTAAATATCAGGCAATATGAGTTATAAGAAAGTGACTTAACGAATCGTCGGATTACTAATTGTCTGTGTTTGACAACCTGACTAACTGACCCAGTGGCAACGAACTCACGAGCTTATATTTCATCGTGGATTCGATTGCAACAAGTGTTCTATCTTTGTTTTACACCTGAAGAGACATCGGTTGACATCCCAGGTGTACGTAAAGGCCATAGCCGTTGATGGGGCGAAGTGCTGACACTGCACCCCAGTGATCCGCATTATGACGAATATATGCGGACTTATTCCACAAATATTCAGAATAGTTTATATTTCAACATTGTCTGATTCGACATTACATGTTTTTTGATAATATGTGCTACTTCGCGTGTCCTCATATTATGAGAAATTACCTAATACTATTTCTTAATTAATTGTATTTCTGGGGCATAACAAACTGATAGATTATTTCGTCTTTTCAAAACTCCAGTATTAAATTTAATATAGTAAGCACATCGATCAATTCATTGTTGAATGTCTTAAGATTGTGCATTCTGATAAGCATGCTAGAAAATTTCAATTATCCTGGAACAGTGCACAATGCTGCTGCGTTCCGTCTCGCAATGAGACTAACAACCTCCAGAAAAATTCCGATTAATTTATATCATTATGACCCGTTCAATGAGTCATAAAGTTTTAGTTGGTTCGATTTATTGCAGCGTCCCCTCAATTTCCAGGAATTGAAAATGGTTAAGTTTATGCGAAGAATTTTTTCTTTGGATCAATTAATTTATGAAGTTCTAGGAAGTATGAAAATCCTTAAGTTTCTGCGAAAAATTTGACTGTTGGATGAAGATTATCCACTTTTCCCGGAATCGTTTTTCAGTCTTTTATTAGTGGTGATTAGTGCAGACCCCATCCTCTTGCGAAAAACCTATAAGTAATAGATGTAGACCGACTAATTGGTTATTTACTCTCCAGTCTATAAGTTCTAACATGCCCAATTTCACTGGGGATGAAATTGCCCAGTTAACCCGCCCTTTTCCCCTGGAATGTAAAATCGTCAAGATAAAAATCAAAGATTGGACACCAGTTATTTTTTGTTCCTCCGGAAATAACAAACCGGAATATCTTAATTCTCAAAACGGAAACGAAAACCCGAAAGAATACTATAAAACAACATCTCGAAAGAAAATTCCAGGAAAATGTGGTATTACCCGCGCTGCTCAGGGGGTCGGTTATGGAGAGAGGGGTGGAACCAGATGGAAACAAGTTTATTGGGCAAAACTCTAAAATAAATTACTCAAAATCTATAAATTCAAGAGCAAAATCAAAATTATATGCAATAGGACGATTATTAATGCAAAGTTGAGAGAGAGAGACATATAAAATTAGGCGTGACATACGCAGCGACCCAGAAATAATCTCAAATTTGGCCACAAGGCACGAGAATAATCTCAGGCGAATATTCGCAATTCAAAGGTAATTTTTATTCCCCACCGGGATGGGGGTGAGCGCATAATTCAATAAATGGAGCAAAGCTCGAGAAAATACGCCAATATTAATAATTTCCGAACCCCCATAAAAAAACTTTAAGGCGCAGGGCTCATGGCACCTCAGATACGGCACTGCTCGAAATATTCTACAAGTGGAGGCTCAATAAGCATTAAACATTGCCACGTGAGAGCTATCGGCCGGCACGGCAGACGAGATTCGAGGTGAATTCTCTAAACACACGAACTGCACCGAATGTCAAAATGTCCGAAATACTAGCCCGTGAATCGCATGTCGAATGATTAACGATCGTAGACGTATTTAATTATTAATAAAAATGACTAAAACGGCAATTAGAGGCGATAAAATAATCGCAAGAGGGAATGAGAGATGAGAGAAGCTCTCACCTCGGAGTTCCACGAAACAAGGGAACAAGAGATGTTCGCCGCTCCGTGTCCCAAGCAAGACTCTCTAATTGATGATTTTTAATCATCCGACAATATTCCCAAAAATCGTTTTAAAGGGTGACGTAGCCGAAAATTCTCGAATACGACGTTTAATGCGCAGTTGGGTCGTGTCGAACAATGAGAATTTCTAACACGAGGCGCGATGTTCCCCAACGGATATTTTCCGTGAAAATGGCTCTACAGGCACGAATTCTGCTCTCCCGCACTGAGCATTGGCTAATTAATAATTAGAAGGCGCGGGGATGAACCTGACACACACTCGTGACGCGAAATCCGCAAAATTAAATGGGAATGTATGGTAATGCTCACCGAAAATCTTCCTCCATCTCCCCAACCTGTATCTCAGCAAAATCTCCGACTATTTCTCTCCTCCCTGGTGTCTAAAGCTTCTTCACGCCTTACGCTAACTCCTCGGCACACAATGAATCCTCCAAAATCCGTAATTACCACAAAAAACAATAATTTGCTGCACACCCGTATCTCTACTGATGTCAACAACTAACTGGCGGTTTCGCAGCATGGCGAGCGGGAATGCGGTTAGCGCCCCGTCTCGCAACTAAACCCTAGTAACCTTTAATTCCTTAGCGCGCGAAATATAAAATACGGCAAAACTGCAATTAACGTACTCTCGAGATAATGAACTGTTTTCCTGACCAAATAAATTCTTTTCAATTAAGGGCGCATATTTAGGATGGTGTTCTCACGGGATCCCGCTATCAGAACGAATAAAATTACATAAATCCTAATTTTCCTTCCATAATTGATTCTTACTAATTCTTTAAACTTTAGTGTCCACGAACCCCAAGCTACCTGACTACTCAGGAGTTCCTCATGGTTGCACTGATTCCCTCCTGACCTATCACCGAAACTCTAACCCTAACCTGTTCTGCCCCGTAAATCCTATAATTTGAGCGATAGTATTGCAATTATTCCTACACCTACCATGCACATTTGCCTAAGAATTTTATCCTCAATCTAACCGTTCAGCTCGGTATATTTTGGCTTAAGGTGCGATTAAATATGGAATTCTACCTAATTAAATTTTTATTTCTCGATATTTTGCCGCCGCATTTGGCTATAATTCGCGATAATTCCTCTCTAGCCCCAATAATCTTATAAGTCAATATTTTTGGCGTGACATCGCAATTAAATACTCAAAAAAATTAAGACGGAATACGCAATACGAACTCTCAATAATTTTGGCGTAAACGCAATCCAAGTTCTCTCTAATTTTGGTCATAAAAAAAATGCATTTACATCCTAAATTGTCAATGACTCTAAATCTCAATTCTGGACTCAAATGCGTCTTTCTCTGCGTAGTCACAATATTCTAACAATTCTTTGAATGATCTTGTCTGCCAAAAGGAAATTCCCCAGATTTCCTTACAAAGTGTAACCTTACGAGTTCTAACAAAATCAAAAGAGAACGATTCAAGAAGGAGAAGCAAGCCCTGTATCTCGATGACATCCACAAAATAGTATCTTATTATCCTCCTCGTTTTCCTGCCGCATCTCTGGATCAAGGAGAACATATACTTTCGGTTTCACAATAAAAGAAAATAATCATCATTAATAAGAAAAAACACGAATACCACTACAATCCCACTGAAAAATATTCACACATTCCACATGAAGCACTTACTTGTTGCTGTAATTTCGGAGACGTACTGAAGAAGAGCACTGGTGAGACAAAGCCGTCTGAATCTTCAATAGTTATCTCTCTCATGTTGGACGTCTAGTGTCTCTCAAACTCTAGTGTTTATATCTGGCGAAGGGTGAACAATGGAGCATCGACGAAAGGTTTATGTTACCAAAAAAGTTCTTCATTCAATGTTCAAGCAGGGCATCATTTTTTTTTTACTAAATAATATTATAGAGCTTCATAAGTAGAAGGGATTATAGTAATGTTTGTAAATTACTTTAACTGGATGTTTACAATTTGTTGTTACTGCATAATGATATGTTAGAAGGTTTTTTTTAATAATTCAGTCAAAGAACAACGAAAAAGATGAAAAATGAGAGAAATTAATAATTCGTTTAGTCAATTGATACGATTAAATTCAATTTTTCATTAAAAATTTACCGGGGGATAGATTTTTATATTGGCTGACAATCGCTTGAGATGTCTGAAATATTACATTGGCCGAAAATAAATATTCCCATGAGAACAGAAAAGCGTTAATCGAATGTCGCCCATTGTGACGAAAGTTCTACCTTCGTAGAACCCACAAACTTTGTAACGGCGATTGATGACTTCCCTACGCTTTTTCTTGAGAGCCCTTTCCGACACCACACTTTCCTATTGTTCAGGTAGGAAAACTTAAACAGGTTCCGCATCATCATCATCATCATTTGAATCATCAACTGGTGAACAGACAGTTTCCCCCCTTCTAAGAAATGGTTCCATATCCTCCGCTGAATCAGGGGGTACAGTCTCAGCATTCACTGGAATCATTGGTGCAGCCTCTGATGTAATCGCCATTGGATTCTCGAAAGAGTCAACTGCATTTATCTCCACTGAATCCGAGTCGTCCGCTACCACCATAGAATTGTCCGTTGATGAGTTTGAATGATTGACCAAGCCTCTATTATCAGGTGATGGAGTTTCTGGAGACTCTGGTTCAGGACTTGCTGGAAAGTTTACAATTTTCACAATCCCAATCTCCTCAGGTGCTGAACGCTCTACAAATTCTGGTTCTAGGCTTTCAGAAGAGTACTGCTCCTCAGGTACGGGACTCTGCGGAGATTCTGGTTCTAGGCTCTCTAAGATAGTCTAAAAGAATCGAAGATATTTAGTATCTCTTTCTCCTCACGTATTGGACCATCTCCTTTATCTGCTTGGATAGTTGGTGCGGTTCTATGATCAGAACACAATCTAATGAATCGTAAATGCTTTCACGCACATCAGTCATGGCTTGAGGACTTGACTGAGTAGAAATATTCCAATTATCAGCACCACTATCGGATGCTATTTCAGAAGACACTTAATGCCAAATCGACGTTCAAATCGATGGGGCTTTATTCTCTGCAAAGTTTCTAATTTTTGAATAAATTGACGAATTGTAATTACTTCACAAGTAGAAATCGTATCAGACATGACAGTAGTATACAGCTTTTACACTCAACTTACGGATTGAAAATGCGCTCGACTCTGAGAAGAAGGTGACTTATAAGACTCATTCAATCACGTGTAACTCCCCCCCCCCCCGCGCACAACTTTCCGGCATATTTTTGATCTACCATCATGCAGCTGGAAAAATTAGGTACTATAAAAATATCATCACCGGCCTATTTTAATGACTATTGTATTAATGTTAAGAATACGTGATTTGGCAGACAAAGTTCAATTATAGGAATACGTGTTTACTAAGAAACCCGACAGAAGAAAAATTCGCAAAGTTTTCAACGGTTTCTGCTTTCTCACTATTGGGCCACAATAACGTCAGATAGGTATTCTTTAAAGTGGCTTTATGAAAACGTGAGCAAGTTGGCGTCTCCCACTCCATCCAATATTATGCAGATGTTCATTCGATCTACCCAAGCTATTCGTTAGTAGTTGCTCGCTAACAGCGTGAGAGATATCCACAGTCAGTCTTGGACTACGGCAGTTGTCGTTAATATTGAAGTTTTCAAAAATTTTGGAAATGAGTTTATTGTGAAAGAATTTGCCATTCCAGCGTTAGAACTTGATGGTGATGGGAAGTTCATGAGATAGTTTTCTTCATAAATGGGATGAGCTGCTTTCCAAGTACAAACATGTAAATCAGCGGTTGTCACGTTACTGCCATGGGCTGCATTGGGACACTCCTGGAGATATAAAATTGAGATTGAGTGCATTTGCAAATAATATTGTGAAAAATGACTTTGAATTTCTTCAATGAGGCTGCTGAACTGACACTTGTTGACATGAATCTTTGCATCACCTAATCGAGGCCTCCGCCAATGTTTATATGACGAGCACGTCCTCACCGGTAAACACACAGCCAAGTGGGTGGATCAGTTCACGGTTTGATCTCAATGAGAAAGAGAAGTATTGAGTTTAAAATGATCCCTCACATTCGATTTCGAAAAAAAAAATATTCATTTCTCTTATTAGTTTCTATACATAATAATTTTGAAGAAAAAATTTTACAATCATAAATTGATTTGTTGTTGTAATAATGATTATTTAGGTAGCATAAAAGAAAAAAATCCGTCGCCAACATCCAGAGATCATCTGAAAATTTTTGCAGCTATGATGGTCAGCTAGGAGATATAAAATATTAGACATCAGAAATTGCTTATCACATGATCGATATTAGACATCAGACATCACATGCTGGATAATACACACCCCCTCCCCATTTTGCCCGCAAACTTGAAACTAGACATTACCATCTATAAAGTAGAACTCGCAATTACGAACCGAGGGCCAAAATAGGGAATATCTCCATTACTAACGGTGAGTGTTTCAATTGCCACCGATGTTAACCGTTTAGAAATTTCCCTACAACGGACCCTAGTGCAGTCTGCACTCTGGTAATTACAATGATATTACCAAGAACCATTTCCAAAACAGGAGACAAGACCAGAACTAGAAGTAAGTCTGTTGTCAATACCAAAAGAAAATGGACAGAAAATTTGGTGCTATTTAGTATTAGAAAGTAGCCCGGAAATAGGATATTATAAGATTCAAGTAATATTTAACCGTTTGCCCAGTGACTTTGAGGGTAGATCCGATAATATACAATTCCGGAAACCATGTGAAGTTTTCAACAAAAATGTTGAAGTAACCTAAAATATTTTATATATCAAACTCTTCCATCAATACATGTTGCGTTTAGTAATTCAGGGAAGGTAAAATATCGCTTCTGAATATAACAATTGAATATCCAGGGACATTCATCTAGATATTTCTATTTACATCTTTTTTCATGGTCACAAAATGGAACAATTGAATCCTTTTATTCTAAATTGAAATCATGTGGATAACATTATTTTTTAATTTAAAATTCCAGTGCTCACCAAAAATTCAAAGCGCTGGCCCCTGAAAAAGTAGGACACAACAGAAATGCAAAATTACCAATGTCGAAAATCCTTCTCTATCCAGAACTTCGAGTTAACCCATTTGGAGACAGAATTTGCAAAGTCTTCAGTTCAAGTCAGGATGGCGACTGTACGTTTGAGGATTTTTTGGATATGACATCTGTGTTTAGTGATGCTGCACCCAAAGCTGTAAAAGCTGAACATGCCTTCAGAATATTTGGTGAGGAATTATAACTTGTGTTTGCCTAAATCACTTTCTGAATGGATGTTTTTCCATTGGTTTTTATTTTCAGTACTGTAGTTTTACTTAGAAATATCTATGAAAAACTCAATTTATCGAGGCATTGTCGAATGCTTGAAATACGAATGTCTCTTAAGGCGTGCTGTCTTGTCATTAAAAAAATTGAAATCGACTCGAATGGCTTTATTGTCAGTTTTAACGGAACAATGGGCATATGAAAAATTTGTTTTTGATTCTTATCTGCGCAATTTTCTCAACTATAGCTACTGAAAGACTCGGGAGTAACTTCCTCCTTTTTTAATTAATCAATGGTCATACTATTATTACGTTGATAAAATAATTATGGGACAAGAGGTGTGTATCTTGGATAAAGATCTAGATGAAAGTAAATTATTTTCCCCTGTTCATTCTAAGAGACGATCGTTGTCAGGGATCATTTATCTTTTATTCAACATTTGAATGAGCGGAAGATAGCATATGCGAAACTACTCTCCCTAGGAAAGGTTGTCGCCCAGAAAACCACTAGAGCTATGTGAGATTATGTATCCAACAATCGCATAGCAAAATATGAATGTTAAACAAAATCTAGAGAATATTGGAGGGTGGATGATTTTTCAGTGGCTACTCTCCTTTCTCCTTTTTTGTGAGACTAGCGTATATGGTGCGCTATGCGCGCCAAATCGTCCACGTATGGGGTGTTATCATTGGAATATATATGCACGGTTATTTCCAATATAATATATACATGTATAGAATTTCAAAAAGAAGAAAGAAAAAAGTCTAAAAAGTTAATAGATTTAATAATTTGATTTCATTTTTTCTAATAAATTATATTAAATTTATATATTATATTATATAAACTTAGTATAATATAATATATATATATAAAGGTTACTTTGGGGTCATTTTCGGTCATGTATGGTATTATATGGGGACATGTGGCTGTTTTGAGGACAGTCCTCATAATTTTTTTTACGTAGTGGATACTTCGGGGACTGTCCTCATAATATACACACTATAC
>NW_011887957.1:106237-109646 GCF_000806365.1 Fopius arisanus
AAAATATGGACGAAGTGGAACAAACAATGCAGTTTCAGCTCGGATATTAATTTTGTTTAATATGTTAGGTGTTTGTCAACCATTTTAACCCATTTGGAAGGGTTTCCGTTTTCTGTCCCCGAAATAACCTTTAGATAAATATATATATATATATTATATATATATATATATATATATTATATATAGATATATCATAATATATAGATATATTTTGATACGCATAGCGCCAAAAAAAGCTGACAAAAAACGTTACATGCTTTTTTTTAAAAAGGATAATTTCAGACGTGTTGCCGCAAGTTGGCTGGCCATACGCACCACACTCGAATTAATTAGTCGCAAAAAGGCCCAGGATTACTCCATATTAGTGTTTTATTTCTTTGTATTATTTTTTCGTTAACTGGAAAAGAAGTGGAAAATACATTTGGCGTTAACAATCTCCCCCCGAGTAAATCATTCCCCCTCAATCCCCTTTTGACATTTCAGGCCCTTGCATTAATTCATTATATTGAATTTCCGCCCGTTTTGGCTGATCCCCAAAATTATCGTGCCTTCGCCGGGAATTATTTTATTTAACTCAACGGTCAAGGTCACAAGTTATATAGTTCGTTTCCATGATCAGTATGCAAGTGTTTGGGTACACGTCCACGTTGAAGAATGAAATTCTGGGCTTTTGGGACATCTTGGGCGTCTTTCCTCTTAAGCAATCTTTGAAAAATTGTCTATTATAGTGAGAAAAAATCTCTGCCCATCATTACTCTTTGCGTAAGCCGTCATATCCATCAAATCAGCCTGCCATGTTTCACCTAGGTCGCGAGTATTCACTTGCCGCCGAGGATAATTTCTGCATGCTGGTTTTTGCAATTCCGTCACCACATCCGATTCATTTTCATCCATTCTTAAATATTTGCTCGAATTCTAGAGTCAATTTCCCAACTCGTTTGTTTACATCTGTAAATTTACGTATCAATTCCATGTATAAGGTTTGAATCTCCTTATGGAGCATCTTCAACGTGATAGTATATGGGGGGCCAAAGGTGTGGCAACATTAGTCAAACTTGGACCCAATACTTTTTATGCAAGTCTTTTGCATAATTTTTCTTGTGAAAATGATATCGACAATTATCCTGCTCCCCTTCCTATCTAATTCAAATCCTATCCAACGTCTCCTTTGACGCCACAAAAATGCGGAACGCTATAAAACTTCCACTCTTCTATGTAAAATTGATAGCCGTATGGAAGACGGCGATGCTCGATATATGCAGGGTGTCCCAGAAGTACATGCTAATCCTTTACCAGCATGTGCAGGGCATGATTCTGAGCCGAAAAGTCCTTTTCCACTTTTGGATCAGAAGCACCCCCCCGGAGATATTGGGGTAAATAGGAGAGCCAATGACGCTGCAGCGTTAAACGGCAGTACGTCCGTGTGGCTCCGCACACATAGCCCGCTGCCTCGAAGGGGCGTCGCTCATGCATGCATCACTGTCCATTTTTTTTTCTTGTAAAAATTGTATCGAGAATTATCCTGTTCCCACCTTCCTACCTAATCCAAATGCTGTCCAACGACTCCTCTGACGTCTCAAAAATGTGGAACGCTATAAAAACTTCCCGTCTTACATGTATTCTTGGTCGTAATTGCCATCTACGATTAGCTCATATCCGATACCTCCTGGACGGCGATTGTTAGAATTGTTATTGGCGTGAATGTGATGACGGAACACGTCAACACTCATGATGCAACTGTGCATCGTTAAAAAGATTCCTATTCTAATATATTATTGCAGCTCCACGAAGTTCCTCTATAATTGATATGATTTCATTGGCATGACTCTAATTACCCGCCGATTGTGAGGTCATCAGTAATTGAAGACGTTCTAGATGTTCGTTGGGATCGTCCCAACCAACATAGTCCACTTTACGAAATCGTTGAGCTGTCATAAACGTAGATACAAGTTCCTTACCTTCATACATTGATGTGTCAAACTGTGAAATATTTTTTTCATATTTCTCACTCTGAAGATCTCGAATACCTTCACGTACTTTTTCATTTTTTTGATGACTATTTCTTGCAAGGATTATATTTTTATGAGCGTTAATGTCACTTTCACTGATTGAGGCCGCAGTTGGATGCTTCATGGAGAGAAGCTCCAGTAACCCAGACGGTTTCGGCAATCTACGTCGCCCTATACATCTCATTAATTACCTCAGTCTTGGGGGTATAATCATAATCGATTTCAAAATTGGAATACATATCATTGCGCACACCTATGTTTAGCCTTTCTTGTTGGATATTTATATAAGACTGAATACTCATGATATTCTGGATTCCCGTCAGGATTGGAAGTCTTCGAAGAACTACGATTTAAGACATGCTGATTCTATTGGCCAACTCCTCGGTTTTACTCGCAGAGTTTTGGAAGCTAATAAAAGTCACGAATCGGATCAAGCCGTAGCCATTCCTAAAGTAAACGCCTGACGAGTTGAGTATAATATCACAGCGGTACATACAACAATCAAAAATTTAATACCAGTCATGAATTCTTTCCCCCGGTGCCTCCTCAATATAAAATAGTGGAAGTTCCATCAGAAGATATTTATTTACCAGTGACTGTGCAAATAATCAATGATTTATACCTGAGAATCATTGTTCACGATGGTGATGTGATACATTTTCGAGATGAAACGATTACCGTAAGACTAAGTGTGACATTAAGTGTATTCCATAACCAGGGATATTGTTTATAAGAAGAAGATTGGCTACTATTCTTGTAAAAGTCACCAGCTATGGTACCCGTTAATCAGTTCGCTGTTGGTTTCAAATTCGATAAAATCCGAATAACAGTCCCAAATCAGGATCTTTGTATTTCACCAAGCAAAAGCTGCTTACGTATCACTGGTAAATTTGCCAAGTCAGACAATACTATCACAACTATCACGAAATTTGTAAATAATGCCATTTGCTATTTATTTCACGAGATTCGATATGAAATTAATGCTATAGAAATGGATGAAGTTAAGAATGTCGGTATTATGATTCTTATGAAGAATCTCGTTGCTCTAACACCCAATTAAAGCATTTGGATGAAGGATGGTGGGTGACTAGGTGTTGAAGAGAAATTGAGTTTAATTGATACGAATGGTTATTTCGACATATCCATTCAACCGTCTACGCTATTGGGATACGCTGAAGATTATCAAAAAAGTATAGTCAATGTGAAGCGTGAGTTCGTTTTACTGTTTGTAAGGGGGATTTTCCCGGGGTATTTCGCCCAGGAGAATCATCCCTTACGACCAATGTCCATGCCTCTAAAGTGTCGGACGCCAGCCAGACCTTTTCGGAAGGTCTGACAAAACCGGCCCGCAGGGCCTATGCGGCTACCCGAGGGACTTTTCTGGTCGCTGGACATGCCAC
>NW_011887957.1:110256-112869 GCF_000806365.1 Fopius arisanus
AATCGAGAGCTCGCGCTCGACTGCCCGAAATCTCCTAGGGCCTTCCCCCCCTAGTCTGGATATCTCGGCGGCAACACGGTCATTCCGTTACCCGTGCCACGGCCAATCAACCCGACGGGATCCCGGGGGCACCAGTCCTCTCACCTGGCCGTTGGTCCCTAGTCTAAGTCAGTAACGCTTCGGAGTTGCTCAGTTGGACGGCCTGTACGTCGGCCCCAATACTCCCTATCACATGCTGAGACAACTCCAAATATGCGCAGTCTACTAACGTCCTCAGGGCCGACAAGGGTCGCAGTTTCCACCCAAACCGCTATGCCTTTGGCCCCTCATCGGAGGAAAGTCTTACCTGCCATCCATCCGAGAGCTCTTCGGCTCCGCTAGATGGCTATTCCGCCTCCACTGTCCATACAACAGGGTTCTTTTCTGTTACCAGGGGGATTTCAACCCGTAACGAGAAAAATCTCGTTACATGTTATTCAAACCGCCGATGAAGATTTGAGAATTAATATTAAGAAAATAGAATGGTTGATCCCGTACGTCACACTATCAGATACCAAAAGAATTGAATTTCTCCATTTCATTCAGAATGATTCCCCCAGATCATGGAACTTATATGAGTATCCAGTGCTTCCGGTATCGAAGAAATATGCATGAGCAGTGAAGACTGCAGCGCAACTTGAAATTATCCTTGGTTGTCAAACAAATCCAAAAAATTAGGAATAAAAAAAATACCAGTAATTTTGATCATTGTAAAATGTTAGATGTCAAATTATTTTTGAACTCTCAATGTTATCCACATGGACATTTAGATACAGATATGAACAGGAATCAATACTGAGTGCTCTATAACATATATGTGTTACGTTACGTTTTTAAATTTTTGAAAGTAATTATCAAATAAACGATGCAAATCTATAAGTATCAACTTCTTCTGTTTTAAACCTACTCTTTGGAAATAGCTTGGAATCGGAGTAAATGCTTGGAGGAATCAAATAAGAGATGACAATACACTTTTGGTTAAGGAAATTTTAATTTTCTTTTGTACATAGATCAATAGGAACTTGAGGAATTCAATCCCGCTATGATCAAAATTTTCCTTTATTTTAATATGTTTTCATAAAAAAAATTATTTTTGTATGATCTCTTTGAGAACAACAGATTTTAATAATAATTATTATTTTATCTAACAAAACTTATTAACTCTCTTTCTCTGAAGGGATTTTGAATTTTATATTAAAATTCTTTCAATTAGTTCGATCATCCTTAAATCATTTGAAAGTACAATATTGGATGGAAAAATGAAAACTTTTAGATTAAATATTATAAGATTTGCTTCTGGTGTTGTCCTGGTAGATCTCCGGAATAATTCACCCTCTGTTCCTGCCTTTAGGAAAAGGGTAGAGTCAGTCGATTGGCAATTTTAATTGGGGGAAAATTAATTGGGAATTGTGATAATTGATTTTTCATAATTGATTTTAAAAATAATTGAAACAAGAAAAATCGCAATAGTTAATAATCCGGAACCTTAATGAAATTTGAATACCAATTAAATGAATTGATTGTAGGAAAATTTTTTTTTATTAGTCAAAATCACGATGACTAATAATCAAGCAGTTTTATCAATCGACTCACGATTAAATGCGATGAATTTGATTTCGTCAAATAATCGGAATTACAGTGATTAATTATTCAAAATTGGGCTAAAAATTGAATCACAATTGAATTTAATTGGTTTTAAAAATGATTAAATAATTGTAAATCGCGATGATTAATAATCGTTAATTTCCATCAATTGAATCGCAACATAATTTGACAGATTTCAATTTGTAAAATAATTGGAATTGTAATGATTAATTATGCAAGAGTTTTGTTAAATTGAATGACAATTTCGGTTAGTTAATTTTGGAAATAATTAAATAGTTGAAAAATCGCAACGATTAATAACCGAGAAATTTTGTCGATTGAAAATCACAATTTTTTTTGATAGATTTAATTTTTGAAAAATAATTAGCATCGTGTGATTAATTATTCAAGACAATATTGTTGTAAAAATTCAATGATAGTTAAAATTCATTAATTTGTGTAATCAATTAAATAGTTGGAAATCGCGACGATTAGTAACCGAGAAATTTTATTGATTGAATCACCGTAATTTGATAGATTTCATTTTTGAAAACAAGTAGAATCGCGTGGTTAATTGTTCAAAAATTTTTTTTTGTAAAAATCCAATGATAATAAATTTTAGTTGATTTTTGGAAATAGTTAAGTAGTTGAAAAATCGCTACGATTAATAACTGAGAATTTTTATCGATTCATTTAGAATAATTTGATAGATTTCAATTTTCGAAAATAATTATGATCGCATGGTTCATTGTTCAAAAAAATATTTTTTATAAAAATCGAATGATAATTAATTTTAGTTGATTTTGGAAGTAGATAGTGTGACGAGGCACTTTTTTAGCCCCTCCCCCGCCCCCTAATAATGACTTTTCTACTAGGTTTAAGTTAGTTTTAAGTATTTCTACTCTAATAAGGCGACGAGGTTATGAAACCTGTCACCGTTGGCTCCCACTTCCCATGATATTCCTTCCCCGTGCCCCACGCTTCCCCCAT
>NW_011887958.1:0-52343 GCF_000806365.1 Fopius arisanus
GTACCAATCAATTTGTAGATTCCACGAATTGAGAGTTCCTCCCACATTTTATTTTCCAATCTTCTATTAAAGCGTTCGCATATCGATGCATTGACGTTGCTGAAGATCGAGTACATGTGTATGTTACGCTCTTCGATCAGACCTAGAAATTTTTTATTGTAAAACGATTTGCTTTGATCCACATGGAGTTTTTTGGAATACGCCCCACTTGTAAGATGAGACGCATGGCATCATTGGCACTTTTTGAGTCAACACGAATGGCCCATGCATGCTTGGAGAAAATATCGATTACTGTTAGAAGATATCGATCTCTTCTCGCTTAGTGAAATTTGCCTGCACTGTTGGCCGCCTCGACTAGGCAGGGAGACAAGACTGGTATCACTACGTGTACTGAGTCAGATCCGTCGGATTTCATGAATAGTACGCGCACGAATCCCGAATCAGGTGATCTGTTGTTGACAGTTTTGACTTTCGGCCGGCGACGAATCTAAACAAGTCAGATCGAGTTAGTACAGGCATAAGTAGTGTGGGGATATACTGGCATAGCAAATGAGTGTTGATGTGTTCAAAAGGCAGTCGTCACATAGCAGCAGGATCGCCACTGCTGGAAGGAGAGGTTCACACGGTGATGGATTTAAACGTACTGCTGAAAGCAATTGGAGCTTAGCAGGGGAGAGGTTATGTGATCAGGGTCACCAAATGGTAGAAAGCCTTTTTTCGCCAGCGCCATAGGCGGAAACCGCCAGAGCCCGCCACTGGCAGCATCCGAAAACGCCAAAAAATTGCCATTTTAGGGAGAGATAATTTGAATAGGAAGGAAACGGATATATCAAATTTGCTCAGTTTTGTTGATGTATTATAAAGCAATTTCAAAGCATGAACTCTTATTAAATAATATTAATTGCGTAACGAGGGTTATCATCATATTACTAGTTGATCAGTGGTAACTAGACACATTGTTCTTCGAATTAAGCCAGCACGTCAAACCTTTGATTGGCTTCCTCCACATCCAGTACTTGAAGTGTGGGAGTATGGTCCTTATCTCCCTTATCTCTCTGAATTTCACTCTTCTCATATATTTTACTATGAAATAACGCCTGCGTCTGTTCTGTGGCCAAATATTGGTTAGTCTAAGGGTCACATGGTTTCTCAGTTGGGATTCCACTTCATCTCAATCGATGGCCTCATCTAAAATATTAAATGAACAATATATAAGTATCACGGAAGAATCGAATTGACATAGAAATTAGGGTAAAAAAAAGTAACGAGCAATTACCCAGAGCAGATTTTTGACAGAGGCAGATCCTGTTTGTGCTAGGCATATTGAGAGTGTGAATAATTGATTTTTTCAATAATCTCAATATTGTGTGGACATCGCTCCAGCTTTTCACTGACTAGCCTCAAAATATATGCTGGTCCACGCTGCTTCGCTGGTGTCAAATCCTGCCATGCGATTGTGTTATTAGCGATGTATTTGTCAGCACAATCAGAAAATTTCAGACCATAATCAACATCCTCGATCGACAGGGAGGAATTAGCGATTCAATCATTTGATTTATTTAAGGCCCTTGCAGCAGCATCCAAACCAACTTGATGTAGAGCAATGATATGTGGATTTGAGTCAGCGACTATTGCTTTGAGGTACTTGAGTCTGAAAATTCGTCGAGCCAGAGAGAAAATCGTTCTTTATACCAATGCCTGAAAACATGTTAACGTTATAGATTTAAGAAAACTACACTAATTACAGTCCATCGATGATGAAAAGTGCAGTGGTGAATAGAAAACTCATTATGCAGGTTTCAAACAGTTGACCATCTTGATGAAATATTTAGTTACAGAGACTAATGCTGAAGGGGGTTCTTTGGAAATAAATTTTCGAAATCTCGAAGTGATCTGTGAGTAATTTCTCAATCAAGGAATGCAAGTAGATTAAATATCTTACCACATTGTTTTAAATTTTTTTTTTACTTTAGCTCATTTGCTCGTTGCTGGTGACGATTTGTACGTGTGTGTACGTCCAGATCTGATTTATGGGCACGTAAACCTTTTTGGCACCATTTGCAATAAGCTTCTCTCTTATTTTTTGGTAAAAACACTTTCTGATGCCATTGATAACCATCCTAGAATTCATAAATACCATTAATATACCGGCTTCAAACGCCAAAACATTTATATATTCTATTACCTGCTCATTCTATCTTCCCCTACCAACTTTTGTTGTAGGGTCACGGTGCTTCATTATCGTTACTGACATTTAGTTTTTTTGAGAATACTGGATCTGAGATTACTGGTTTACGGAGCTTGCCGTCTTTGCTTTTTACCGATTTCTTTTTTTGTTTATCACTTGGTTTACTGAATTCATTCAATCGCTTAGTTGAGTTTTTGATCACCCCCATCTTAAGCAGCACGCATTTATTCAAGGACTCCTTTGCTATGCCAGTATATCCCCACACTACTTATGCCTGTACCAACTCGATCTGACTTGTTTAGATTCGTCGCCGGCCGAAAGTCAAAACTGTCAACAACAGATCACCTGATTCGGGATTCGTGCGCGTACTAATCATGAAATCCGACGGATCTGACTCAGTACACGTACTGATACCGGTCTTGTCTCACTGCCTAGTCGAGGCGGCCAACAGTGCAGGCAAATTTCACTGAGCGAGGAGAGGCCGATATCTTCTAACAGTAATCGACATTTTCTCCAAGCATGCATGGGCCATTCGTGTTGAATCAAAAAGTGCCAATGATGCCATGCGTCTCATCTTACAAGTGGGGCGTATTCCAAAAAACTCCATGTGGATCAAAGCAAATCGTTTTACAATAAAAATTTTCTAGGTCTTATCGAAGAGCGTAACATACACATGTACTCGATCTTCAGCAACGTCAATGCATCGATATCCGAACGCTTTAATAGAAGATTGAAAAATAAAATGTGGGACGAGTTCTCAATTCGTGGAATCTACAAATTGATTGGTACCATTGATGATTTAGTTGCGGGAAAGATGATGGGAAAGATGATGCAATCGAAGGTGACTTCTACCAAGAGGAGTTGAGTCACGTCACGTAGCCAGATGTGTTTGGCGTTGAGAAGATCTCCAATGATCAGCTCGAAGATCTTTTTCCTAAATTTTGGGTTCGGAGGAAGTTCCTGGACGAGTTCATTCAAACCTGTCAACTGACGAGTTTAGCTGTGAATAACACTTTCGTCAGACTCACTCTAGAGACAGCTCAGGTCGTTACATTGTCCGATTGCCCCTCTCCTCTCCAGTTTCGCCGTCAGGAAATTCGTATCGCCCAGCTGTAGGTTGTCTACATTGGATGATCGTTAGGATTTCGAAAGATCAGCGATGTTTTCAGCTTTACTCTGACTTTTTCAAGGAATATGTTGATCTCGATCATATGAGGTTGGTCGTTTCTTCTCCTTCCAGTTCTTCGTCTTCGGTTCAGCTTGTCGTTCTGACGGGATGACCCTATGAGCACATGAAGCTCAGGCTTCAGGAGGGTTGAGGGTCTCTGAGGCGGTTCAAGTTGGACCATCTGGCATTCACAGAAGTTACCACCTTCCTGATCATGGTGTAGTCAGGGAGAGCAGCGAGACCACGAAATTGAGAGTTGTTTTCAATGGATCAGCGCAGAACAGCTCAGGGAAATCGCTCAACGATATTCTCCATACAGGGGCCAAGATGCAGCGCGATATATTGGATCTTCTTCTCTGGACTAGACAGCACAAAGTTATCTTTATGACGGACATCATAAAGATGTTCCTTCAGATTAAAGTTAATGAAGATAACTGGCTTCTGCAGCAGATTTTATAGACCATATCAACATATCAATTGACCACCGTCATGTATGGGACTAGATTAGCTCCATTCCGCGCAAACTGTGTTCTTCTCCGGCTAGCTGAGGATGAGCCAAGCTACCGGAGGAATGCTTCTCGCAAAATGGGGCAGTAATAGCGCAGCTCCTCATAAATGGCTCGATCCTGACAGCGTCTCCAATGACCAGCGTACATATAAGGACTCAGATAGTCGTATACTCAGACTGTCTTGGCAACCCAATTCAGATAATTTTGTCTTCTCAACTAACGTATTGCAGAATTCCTCCGTCTCAAAACGAATAGTTCTCGTGAAAATTGCTCAGTTCTACAGCCCTCTCGGATTTCTCGCGCCTCTAGTCATCATTTCTTGTAGCTCCTACCCGAAAGTTCCTACGGAATCGGAACAGATTGCTCATCTCTCGATCAATGACGGCATAAAGTAGTCTTTCAACCGACTAGGCGCTCCTCACTTTGCTGAAAAGTTGAAAGCAGCAGTTCAGTTAAGTCGGTTACGTTCCATCTCAAACGGACGATTGGAGAAGACCTGCTCACATTTGAGAAACTAACCACTCTGCTTGCTTAGATCGCAGCTGTGCTCGATTCTCGACCACCTGAGCCTATTTGGGAAGCCTCTCATGACGTCTCAGCGGGCAGTCCAGGAGAGTTCCTGATTAGACATGCGCTAACAGCTCTGACTGAATCTTAACTAGATCACTTGAACATCACTCGATTAACTCATTGGCAGCTCATCCAGAATAAAGTTTAGATCGTCTGCAATCGCTAGTCGACTAGCTACCTTCAGTATCTCCAGTCCATCTCTCAGTGGTACCACGACATTAAGATCAGCTCCATAGTCCACTTCACCGACGACAGATTTCCACCAATGAAGAGGTCTCTTGCTAGAATTACCTATTTCTATCATGGCCGAGATGAACCCACCAGGGTGGGTCCATCAAGATGTCTAGCTATACTCTTCAACGGCCCATCGCTAAGCTCGCCCTTCAAACAGTCTCGACCAGCGGTATTTCATCTTCTGAACCCGCGCATTGAGATCTTCTCACGGACATCAAGCTGCTCAATATTAGTTCGTCTCCAAGGCGGGGTTCACCGTTACTCCGTTTGGAACTGACCTTAATGAAGATTTGCGCCCTTCGTCTTGGAGCCTGAGCTGGAGCGGAAGTCAGTCTAGATCTGCGGAATTTACGCCTTCAGCGAGTCTGACTGTGCTGGTAATTGGTCGTCGCCGTTAAAATCCTGTGGTGAAGTCGATCAACAAAAAATAATTGCCTAGGCTCGGTTAGTTGCAGACCGAGCACTCCGCTACCGTAACAAACAGTCACGTTTTGAACATGTAGTTAAGTGTGTTGAATAAAGCTCTCCATTACTTTCAAAATTCTGCGTGATCTTTGCATAATTGGTGATTCTGCCCATAGTGTCTGCTGAGGATTTGCTGACATGTACATATATACGTCATATTCCATCCCAAATCCACCACTTTTGAACGATATGGCCAAAGATTATCGTTGGATAGGATTTTGGATGAGGTAGGAAGGGGAACAGGATAATTCTCCATATAATTTGTAACGAGATTTTCTCGTTACTAGAGAATATCACTAGTAAAATAACTAGGTGAAGGGAAACGACATCTAACGCCGGCTGAAAGAGCTGAGCGAAAGATGAGTATGACATCGGACGACGGCCAATCAGGCCGCTCCGAAGGTGAGTTAGACCGATCACATAGTGGGAAGAAACGTGGTAGGGTGAGACCATGTTTCCGAACACTATGATGACACTGACGATTGCTGTTTCCCAATTCGGAAATCCACCCAGCTGTGTTAGGGAGTCCAGGGCTGACGTACAGGCGTTCCAACTGGGTGGTTCCGAAGGGCGCCGACTTAGACCAGGGACCAACGGCTAGGTGAAAGGACTAGCGCCCCCGGGATCCCGTCGAGTTGATTGGTGGCTGTGGGGTAACGGATGACCCACAGTCGCTGAGATGCTCAGACTAGGGGGAGAAGGCCCTGGGGCCGGATCTTTAGGGCACGGAAAAGTACTTAAAATTTTCACCAGAAGAGGGCTGCACAGCACGAAATCACCATCGTACTACGCTCCCATTATACCTACGTTTTCAATGGCATTAACCGACTAACTTCGCATAGCCTTTACGCTTATAATTTATATATATAATATATAACGTATATTGTTATAAATATTAAGGATAACACAACATTATCTTATCTACTTTCAAAAATAGAAATTGTAATTATTAAGATTGTGAACTAAGCAAGGTATGAAAATGTTCAATTATTGAATAATATCAAAATTTTATCGTTAATCATTCTTTTAAAATTTATTTTATCGGAGGTTAAAACGACATGGAGCAGTTTAAGGCATCAATCTTATTCCTATCTACCGACTGCATCGAACATATTTGCAGTTTCCTCGACCTCAACGATCGTCTTAATTTTCAACAAGGTGACTATGCTTCAATTGATTAAATTCTCCGCTTATTTCGGTGTATAAATGGCAACCGATTCCTGTGCGTTCAATAACCAACGAATAAATTTTTATTTTTGGATTTGTTCCTACCAAGAATTTCAAAAAATAACTGATTCTATGTGCAGATTAGATAGTATGAAAATCCTTTACAGAATCTTGAATTAGCAAATACCAATTGAATTTTAGACACTGCTGATTAATATCAAAGTAATCGATAATTTTTCCTTGTGTCACAGTAGACTTGTTAATAAATGGCAGTTATGTAGACTTCGGTAACACATTTTCGTTTTTCGTTACTCCGTAGATGGCAATTTTTCGCAGTCGGCTCATCCTGGAGGGACATAGGACTTGAAAGCACTGTGTGGAGGGATATTGGACACCTCCATTAATAAAGCCTTTAATACATTTATGAACTGAATGAAAGGCAAATTGTCGAAGTTCTCTCTAAATGTAACATTTCTATTTTTTTTTTGACATTTCATGCATATGTTCATTTTTCATCATTTATTAACAGTTTTTTTTAACATAATGCACTCTTCTTTGCATACGAACACTGTATATATTGTCTTTTTTTTCATTTTTATCCTTTATGCGTTATCAATGTACTACTTCAGAGTTATTATTGCATGTATAAAAGTGTGGATTATATATTCATTCATTTTTCTGAGGAATTCCGTTAAAATCATCTCATTAAATTACCCATGAATGTTCTGGAAAAGGAATTTTAAAGTCTCAAACTAAATTTCCTTGTGATATTGTATTTCCGCATTCACGCAATTTTCTTCACTAATACACCAGACTAAACCTAGGTTTGACGATGTCAAAGACTTTTTATGGATATTTTAAAGTCTTTCTAAAATTTCACTTCCTTGAATAATGAAACAGTTGAAACAGAATTGCTAAGCTCAGCAGCAAAATATTTTTGATTAACAACACCAGTGTGATGTCCGCCAGTGCATAAATCAACAGAAAAGCGAACCAATTCTATGGAACTTTTTTATGATGAATTATTCTAAACTAACTGGGGAAAGTCCATTGTATGTTCATAAACCATCCATGATACTTTCATTTACAAAATCTACCAATCCATTATTATTACTGGAGTCTATTTTTCGAGTATTCTATCGAATTACCACTATCGATGCTTTTGGTTATGTTTTATTGAATGTTGATTGTTTATTTCCATGCAGGAATTTATTATATAAATTGAACGAAGAAGAACTCACGAAAATCACAGATGAAACCGTCAAGCAAGCTGAAAAATTGTAAGTATTCTATATAACCATTGAACATTGAAGTTAAGGTTCATAATTCAAAAATTACCAAAAATATCAATTTAAATTTTTGAAAATGGGGTTGGGAAATATTCTTGACATTATCATCTCCAATCACACCGTTATAAGATTCCATAATGAAGAAGAAGCACGAATCAATCATCGAATTGAATTGCAGGAAAACAAAAACACAATTCTTCACTGCAGTGGAGCTAAATGCGATAGTTGATTTTATGATTAACCACAAAGAGTTCGCTCGAAATGGTAATATTGGACCTCAAGCAGTGAAATTATCAGGAAAGCTGTGGGTGCTGTAAGATAATGAATTATTAGGAATCGAAAAATTGATGATTTGCATGCAAGTTATTTTGATAATTATTGATTTGTTACAGGCTGACACGAGACGTGAGTAACTGTGGTATCCAAAGAACCGTCACACAAGTAATCAATGTAATAATGTATATTTTTATGTTTCACTCATGAAATTCATTTTTGTAATTTATAATTATGAATTTCATAATTGAATCATTGCAGGCATGGTCCAGGTTGAAAAAAAAAGCCCTAGCTGAACAAGCCGATCGCGTAAAAGCCCTCAATAAGACGGGAAATGTAACTAGAACCAGCCCTTTGTCAGAGTTATCTGCTAAGGTTTTGTCAGTCATTGGTACCAGTAGTGGCTTGTCATTATCAAATGGTCAAGCAGGGCTAAAAAAACAGGAAAACAGCCACGTGATTCTGAGTACTCCTAAGCAAAAACGTAAGCAAGAATTCTTCTACTAGGGGGAATCTTATTCACATACACATTCTTTCATTTTTTTTAGGCCTGGATAATACCCTCATGACAAAAGACGCATTTCGTCAACAAAATTTCGAAAAACTTACTACAACGACAGCTGAAAGCAACCAACACTTGAAAGTCAGTCCTGTTTAAATACTTCTATTGAAGATTCATAAAAATACCTTTATTATCTGATATATTTTTTTTTTGTTGACTTACCCAGGAATCCAATAGATTGATGTCTGAAGCCATTCACGTCTTCATTGGAATTCGAAACGAATTACGGGTAATTAAGGAATTTATGGGTATCAGTTGTCTTCATTTCTTAACCCTTTAATTGGGACATAATTTCCATTTTTTAGGAACAAAATAAACTTAAAAGAATGGAGCTTAAACTAAAATATAATAGAACAAATGCTACAGCTGACGATAAGAAAATCATCGGACCTCATTATAACGCGCAATATCTGAATGTGGTATGGAGATGATCTCTTGATTCTTTCTCAAGATTTATTATTCTGTTCTCAAACAATTCCATTTAAATTCTACTGAAGATATTCGTACATTAAATCCATTTATTTATCAATTATTTACTTACCAAGTAAATTAACTTACTTAATTTCATCACTGTAGTATTGATTACTTAATTCTATAATTTTATCCACATATTTTAGATGAGGAATAAGGAGAATGAAAGAGAGAAAGAAAGGTGAGTTGTTGTGAGGTCGTTGTGTAATATCTTCTTCTAATCTTTTCTGAATTTCTACGGTAGATCTGAAACAAGACTTTCACTTGATAAATTGGAGGATGATTTTGTAACCAATTCGTCTGATAATCAATCTCCTGACATTGAAAAAGTGGATGAACACGTGCATGCAGGCATGGAAACTGACTATAATGACAACGATGATCCTGGGTATAACTAATAAATATGTATTTATTGAAAAAAAAATATTTTACAGTGATAAAGCACTGACAAAAATGCTTGAAACTAATGGGGAACAAAATATTGTTGGACAATATTTGCGCGTATTTCCTGCCCTCTTCTTAACTGATTCCTCCTGTTATTGCCAATCTCCTGGTCGTCTTCTGGGTAATCAGCATTGGCATCGTCAATTAGGCCACCATCCTCTCCGTCACTTTCTTCTTCGTTATCATCTTCTGCTTCGTCATTTTTTTTCATAACATATGTTACATATATAATTAACTATTCCTCACTCATTTCTCGTATGTTATGTTTTGTTCCTACCGATATGCTATCAGCAAGTTGTGCATTATTGCACACGCTTTGAAAAATTGAACACATTTTTCTGGTTGATAAAATAATGTGCGATGTTTTTAAATGCATTTCCATTTGCCCTTCAGCATACCAAACACTCTTTCTATAGTCGATCGAGTATGAGTGAATGCATTATTATACGCTTCTTCAGGCGTGTTTGGTTGAGCATCTGCTATAGGTGTGAGAAGTGACGGCTGCAATGGATAGCCTGAATCGACTGAAACATACTTTTTTTTCTGTTCACAGTGTAGACTACCAATATTATGTGGAAGACTTGGACTTTGAAGATCTCCAAAATGAAAATTATTATAAATAAGGACATTACAAATTACAATTGTATTTTTTTACTGAAATTTAAAAGAAATAAAGAGAGATATACATAACCAGTTGTCATAACTACCGATTAAGAAATAATGTCCCGGGCCTCTACCATTACGCTGGTCAATAGTCCTCTTGATTTCTGACTGTGTCCAAATTCGGGCATCATGAGTAATTCCGGGATAAATATCAATCGATGTTATTCGATATTTGTCGTCACAAGTAACTTGGACGTTAATCGAATAGTATCGATTGTAATTCAGAAAAACCCATTTCTCTTCAATAGGTGCTCGCATCGCAACATGTGTACAATCGATGGCGCCAATTACTCCAGGGAAGCCAATGTGCTCTTGGAAACTGTAACGAACGCGAAGTTTATAAGGCTGAATTTACTCTTATATGCGTTGCATGGCTGTCACGATCTTTTCGCAGCACGATGACGATATTTATTCATAAATATAGATATGATTATTCTTACGCTTCAGAGATCCTATTTAATTCCTGAGGATCAACTGAGAATTTCACCCAATCATCCTGCAGTGTGAGTATTGCAAGAGTTACATTATTAATTATTGTACTCATTGCACTTTGACAGGTACTGGCATAGGACGCGTCGGCAATATTCTCCTGGAATTCTCCTGTTGCATAAAATCTTAGGGTACTTAAGATCTGAAAAAAAAATTCGACTCAACTTAACAGGAGAGTCGTGGAAAGATGGGAATGCATTTTAATCATTTTGCGACGAGGACGGAATTATTGCGCATGAAAAACGACTTTAGTAAAACTAGGATGGACAGTTTCTTCGTATAAACATTCAGGCTTCTGGTGAAAAGCTTGGCTTATTGCTCCGTACACTCGGCATATTTACGATATCGTCGATTGATGGCTTCTATTTCTCATACTTACTTGGATTTTCTTTGGGATTTGAGAAGAGCTTCCTTCATCGGGGATATGCGGTGAAATTTCATCGCACAACCATCCAACGAGTCCTTTTGGTAATCTGGGTAGAAGACATGATTATTCCTTGATCTTGTGGATATTGCCAGGGAAAAATCATTGTACAAAATGGGGATTCATATTACCTGAACTTTTTGAGGAATTGTCGTTGATTCAGGGTTTCAAATGGTGTTGGTAAATGTCGAATCATCATATTTCGTCGTCTATTTGCAATTCTTATGCGTTTCTGTTCATCACAGTCTTCCTCGTCGAGTAAGACGGCGGCAGCTCCCACTATTCCCAGAATATTCATAGCACTTCTATATATAAAAAATAAATTTTTCTACCCAAATTAAAAAATAAGATACTGAAGCACTCTGTACCTGGATGAATTTTTAAATTTAACCGTACTCCTTAATATCAGTATTATGTTACACGATGTTATAGGGGGAATTGTATCATTAATTTTTTGATAACCATAGCCCTCTCCTGGTACTTTTTTAAAGTACCGAATAGGCCGACGAGGTGCCGTAAAAATCCGGCCCCTGGTAGATTTCAGGACAGTTCGCGTTGAGTGCTGGTCTCGAGCGGATGTTTTAGGAGCTCGGGATCAGTTGGTGGCAATAATCCCTGCCGGGATTATGAAGGGTACGTGGTTCCAAGGAATCTTGGAATAGCGAGAGAAGGGGACACTTATGTGTCCCCGATCAGTGAAATGGATTACTTTGAGGCTACGGACGAGAGTCCGCGGCTACAGAGATCCATCTCTAGGGCGAAATCCATGGTGTTGGGGTGGACTAAGGGCTGGGATTCAAGGTGTTTCCCGTCGGTCCGGTCACACGCGCCTCCATGGGAAGTAACTCTAGTTTTGACTCGCGATGAGATTGCTATTACCGAGCTCTCGAGTTGGGGTGGACGTTAGGTGGGTGAGAAAGGTCTCCGGATACCTACGTCGCATGTGCCTCGAGCAGTTCGGCGCCCTGCGGGGTGAGAAGGATTCGCAGGTAATCTGTGTCTTGTCTGGGGTTGAGCCACCCCAGAGGAGAAAGTACCACGTGAGAGGGATGGTCATATCCCTCCACGAGAGTCTGAGGGATACGTTCCCCGAGAGATATCGTTGACGATGCCGTGAGCACGGCAGAAGGTAGTGATTGAAGTTACTTGTACGTTGGTGAACCTCGCCCACTCTACCGTGTCATGCTGATGCTGGCTCGGCATTGTGAGACCCGCCACCGAAAGTCCGCGGAGTTGACGAAATTCCTTCGCGGCTGGTTTTCCGTCAGGTTTTCCAGAAAAACCTGGCTGGCGCCCAATCGTGAACGATAGAGGCGGCAGCCAGAATAGTTTGAGGATTATCCCGAAGTGTTGACCCGGGAAAAATACTCTTACAAATTTTTGCGAGAAAAATTACTGTAAAAATGGATAGTCCACACCGGGACTTGAACCCGGGACCTTCCGATTATGCATCGGGTGCTCTCCCAACTGAGCTATCCGGCTCGTAGCCATTTCTTCTATTCACTTTTGTTGCCTATATATGGAGCACCGCCGTCCTTCATACGGCAAACATTTTTATCATCAAGACGGGATTTTTTCAAAAAAATGGCTTCTTCATATCGAAATACTCGTAAATTGTCCAAAACTTTTTAGGTCCTTTTTTTCGGGATTTTCCATTTTGGAATAAGTTTTCTGACGTAAATGTCAGATGCTAAATTCGATGAAATTCTAATCTTTCACAAGAAAAGACCATCTTGTTTTGAAGTTGGCCATTTTCGATTTTTTGAATCTTATTTTAAACTTCAGTCGTAAACTTCTGCTGTCGTTATTCTCGCCAACCCAAGAATGAGTGGATTTTATTTCTATTTTTTCTATTTGATTAAAAATAGTTTATTGTGCATCAAGGACGAAAAGTCATTTTTCCCGCCCTGCTATTTTTCAAAATGCCAACAGACGAAAGTTCGCACTTTGCTCCCTGACGAGCGGCCGGAAGGTGAGTATTTGCGGTACTTGGGTAAAAAAATGTTGCCAATTTCAGAAAGTATTCCATTTGCTCCTGCTCCTCAGGCAGAAATAACGGCAAACAGTTTCTTTTGCAGGATGCAGAAGATGAAATCAACACAGTAGTTTCTGGAATGAATTAACATAGAAGGAAATGTGGGACTACCTTTCGGGTGGTTCTCCACTGGTGCTTAATTAATTGGGGTCACACCGTTTCATGAATCTGTCGTGTCGACACATGGAAAAAATTAAAGAGTAATTTTTCTTCGTCAATAGTAGCACACTGCTGTGCTCGTACTTGCTGCTGCTCACATCAATCCCCTAAGTCCATCGGATTTTTGTCAGTTCTTTTTTTATTTTGATTTTGAAATGTCATCGGGTTTTTGGATTTGTTTGCTTGCGCACTTCTTCGCGTTCGTCATTGGGTTGCTTATAGTCAGCTAATCTCTTGTTATCATGCATTTTCGGTTAGTTTCACAGCGTCGTGCCTTGGTGTTTTCATTTGGCGTATTCTGTTGTTTTTTTTATTATCCCCTCCAACCAATAATACATCTTTTGAGATTACGATCGCTCTGAAGATGTCGAGATTTTCATTGTACGAATGTACTCATGATGAGCTCATCTCCGAAGAAAAAATGAGTTCGGGCAGGCCAGCTTGGAGCCCACAATGAAGACCAGAGAGATGTATTTTCCTGAACTTGAAGCTATGCACGATAAACGCGTAACCAGGAGCGGGCAGATAGAGGGGGTTACATCTTTTCTCTACTTCAAAGAAGATCTCTTCGCATACTTCACCGCTTGGACCTGCTCAGCCAGATCATCAAGAAGAAAGTTCAGCTTCACGTCATTAATCAGCTCACCATGTAACCAGCTGAAGCGTTCTCTTTCAGATATTTAGATACCGACGATTTATGATCTCTAATGGCAATAGCAGCCATTCAGAGGAGGGCTTGGCAACCTGGGCTCATCGAGCTCGTGATGCTCCTGATGTTCATTAGTAAGAGCAGGGGACGGGGCCTCATTAACTTGTGATGAACCCCATGAATGTTGATCACCTGTACGAATAAATAAAAGAGAAAAGCAGGCGAGAATAATAAAATGTAATTGTAAAATAAAATACGGGCAGGCGGGAACGGAGGAATGGGTGAGTGTGTGAAGAATTAGGTCAAAATAAATAGGGAAGGAGTTATTGCAGAAGAGGATAGAGAGAAAGAGAGGAAAAAAAATACCGGAGGATATCGTGGAGCTGCCAGGGGTTATCTGCCGAATACGTGCCCCGCGAAATCACCCGCCCGGAGAGGGCCCGGCTCGCGAGAGGCGAGATAAACGGCAGACCAGGCACGGATCTGTGGAGGAGGAGACACGCGGCTAAGTCGTAGTGATGACCCGCACCCCCAACTGTCGAGGGGATGGACCACCGAAAATGGGATGCCTCGTGGCGATATGAAACCCATCGTCGCGAGGGTACCCGGCAAAGAAAAGTACCAGGTGGAAAGTCTCCCGGGTGCAAGCCGCGCAGACCCTTCTCCGCTTCTGAGCAACTCGCAAAGAGGGGGGAGACACAGGATATCGCCGGTAGCGGAGTCGTGGGAGAGAGTCGACGTTGGGCAGCGATCGGGAGCTCACGCGTACGGGAGTCGCTCAGCGAGGCCCTGAAGCCCGCGTGGTCGTGCCCGGGACGCCCACCCCCCTGGCCCGAGAGGCCCGGAAGGGCCCTCGAGCTGAGGAGTGGCCCCAAGGGTAGCCCAGAAGGCTTTTTAGCCCCGGGCAACCCTGGGAAGTATTAACGGTACCGGTGGCAACCTAGCTCCCCCCCCGGGAGACAAGGAAATCAGTTCCCAGGGGCAGGGGTTGGGGCCACCCCCAGGTAAGCCCCGTCGCCCCGCCGCTGACACGAGACAATTGACTGGGAGTATGTGACCAAGCAAGTGCAGAGTGTAAAATGTGAGTGTGAGTGTAGATCCCGCCTGACCCGGTGATACCTGAAGCAGGAGAATAAAATTATAATAAACGATCAATCACGCGGAGTTAAGTAGATCCCCGGACCCCGCCCTCACCACAAAACCTACATCCTGAGCAGCACGGGCACGTAACCCCATGCTAGCCTCGCGACCCCGGCCAGAGCAGTTAGCTTATCTGATAAAACGCAGTACAGGGGTAAGTGGGAGCATCGAGGGCCAGTTAGCGGACCTGGCGTAAAAATCGAAACGCAGTTAATGGTTTCTTCGAGCCGCAGGTTGAAAGCCCGGTCTCGTCCAGGGGTGGCACTGCGTTACCAAAGTCACCTGGCGCCTGACGAATACTCAATTAAAAGAGCGGTTAGGGGAGCATAGGGCTAGGGTGGTACGGGTATGGACAGGGACCGTCGGAGGAGAGTCCAACCCAAGAAAAGCGTTACAAAATGGCGCCCGACGTGGGGCGGCTTTGATACGCGTGAGGAGGGTAATTGGCGAAGAAAAACGAAACAACAGAAGGATTGAATGACGCCATCACCGAGCAGTTGCCCAGGGGGATCGCACACTCAACGCCGAGGGAAAGAGAGAGGTCAGCCAGAAGGAGGAAGACGGAAGGCAGAGAGGAACAGGATAGAACAAATTAATTTAAAATAAACCAAGATAAATACCGACGACGCCGAGCAACGAGTACTTCGGGGAAATAACGACGAGGATAAATACCGCGACGGGCGACTCAAGCAATAGACGCTATTGAGTCGAAGCGTGCGATCAACAAGGTCATAAATACCGAGCGCAAATGGCAACAGATTAACGACGTGGATTAGGATTACCTAAAAGAAATCGCGCCTCGAAAATTCCACGGAACAAAGGAGAAAAGAATTAATCTCCACTAAAGACGGGCGAAGTTACCGCGCCGAGTAATAACGATCAAAAGATTGTCGAAATCAACATCGGAATTGAAGATCGAGAGGAAACAAGGAATGGAGAAATAATCCGCCGTGTTTACATCGAGAGTCAACCGTGTTTACAGCACGGGTGGCCCGCTGACAACACCGAGACCAGGGAACAACAGCGGCGGCCAAATAATTCCCGGAACTCAAGGGATCGGGTTGCCTTTTTTTATTTACACTAGAGGTGACCCCCCGAGAAAAATGAGGCGAGACAATAAATCCCAGAGGAAAAATTTTGGACACCCTCGAGACCGGAGCGGGGGACTGGACACTGGACACCCTGAGTCCCGTTAGACGCGGCACGCCGAGTCCAGTAGTCGTTACCCGAATTTCGAGGAGAGTCAACGCGCATACACCAACCACCCCGAAACACCAGGATCACCGCACGAGATAGAAAAGGAGCTACATTCACCGAGCAGCAGAGAGTACCCCTGTCCGGATTACCGGTAAGTACCGACTATTATTTATAGTGATCAACCAGTGAAAACCCCCGGGGGGGTGGGGGATAACCAAGGGAAAGATCGGCCACGCATAAGGGCAGCAACAGGCCAAGGAGGCCTGAGTGAATAGCGAAGAGACCCAGAGGGGGTAGACCTGCCGAAGAGCGGAGTTCGACCCACGGTCCGAGAAGGTCGGAAGCGAAATTCATCAGGCCGAGCCGAAAGGCTATTACGAGATCACCCAAGGGAGCACGAGGGCCAACCGACATTGTTCAGAGCTAGCCCTCAGCCAGGCTCCCGAAGGAGACACCCCCGGAAGCCGTTGGCCCGAGTCGCCGTGCCAACCGCGGGGGGAGATAATACCAAGGTATCGACGAGCCACCAGCCGAGGAGACCTGAGCCAGCCCAGGGGAAACCTTTGGCCAGCCTGAGTCACCCCAGGGCCTAACGCGGCGGACCATGGCCGAAGAGCAAGACCCGACAGGGAAAGATCAGCGGCGCGGGCGGGGACGCCCGAAGAAGAGCATTAACCTGCCCGACCTCAGAGTGGAGGAGCCCAGCCCCTCGGACGCCTCGGACACCCACTCGGGGAGGTCAACTAGGACCTCTCGCCGAGCAGAGGAGCGAGGGAGGGACCCCCCACTGGCCTTCGAGGACACCCCAGAATAATACCAGGGAATACCACCGCGACCGCTCCTGGAGCCTCCACCGGTCCGATCGGACACGAGGCAACAATTCCAGGAGCCTCCGCCGCCATTTCCAGGGCCGCCATGGCCTGGACAGGCACCACCAGGCCAGGCCGACCTACCACAGTACCCCGGGCCCCCGCGAGGTCACCAGCCAAGGGAGAGGGACCTGGACTACCGCCAGCATCGGAGACCTGTGCGTCCGGAACCGAACGAGTTCAGGATGACCTCCGAGGAGGAACTCAAGGGCCCCACAAGGCCAACACGAGAACGGTCACTGGCCACTGGCGCGTTATTAATCCTCATGCAGAAGTGGGACGTCACCCCCTTAACGGGACGCCGAAGCGAGGATATCGAGAATTTTATCGACCGGGTGGAGCAGGGATTAGCCTGCTTCACAGTGAGCGATGAGACACTATTGAAGGTGCTCCCCTTCTACCTGAGGGATATCGCGCTGACCTGGTGGAGGGCCCACGTGGGCAGAATGACCACATGAGACCAGACCACTGCCGCCCTGAGGAAGAGGTTCGGCGACCCAGACTATCAACGCACGGTGCGCCGGGAGATCGACAGCCGAACCCAAGGCGACCAGAAACCCGTGGGGGAATATTTCGCCTGCATGCGAGGCCTCATGGCCCGCTTGAATCCCCCATGGACCGAGCAGGAGCAGGTGCAGACGATCCACGCCAACCTGCTGCCCGCCTACCGAGTCTGGGTACAGGTGGACCTGCAGACGAGCCTCGAGGAGCTGGAGGACAGGACGGTGCGGCAGGAGAGGATCTATTTCTCCACGGATAAGCGGAGGCCACCCCCACGCCTGAGGCAGCCCTGTGCCCAGGATACGCCTATCGCCCACCAAGAGACAAGGGGCGAGCTGCCCTGAAGCTCCACTTGAGGCGAATGGGGACGTACGTATCGCCAGCCGCCTGTACGTCGGCGGGCAATATCACCCTGGACACAGAGACCGAGTGCGAGGGGGACCCTGAAGAGGAGATGGCCTGGCTAGAGCAGAGGCTCAAGGCGCTGAAGTGCCAACAGGGAAAAACGGCATACCGAGCCCAGCGGGGATCCCGAGTGACCACTCCCCCGGGGCGAGCAGCCACCCCACCTAGTGTCGGCCCGAGTCCCATGACTCCGAGGCCGAACCCTAGGGAGACCAGTACCGAGACGGCGCAATGCTTCAACTGCCACCAGAAGGGGCATCTGTATCGGGGATGCCGCGAACCTCTGCGACAATTCTGGCGCCTATGCGGGGAATCGGGAGTTTCCACGCGGAGGTGTCCCCACTGTCAAGGAGAGACCCCACACGTCCACTTCGCCGATTCACCAGCGGGCGGACCCGGGGGTAATAGCTCCTGCGCAACCGCCCAGACCACCGGAGCGTTCCATGCAACGATTGTCATCACGGGCCAGCCATTCCGCGCGCTGATTGATTCCGGCGCGTCGCAATCATTGGTGGCAAGAAAGTGATCCAACACCTGGGAGACATGGGGGTGAGCCCGCAGCCAGTGCCGCCGAGGAGGGTCATACTAGCCGCTGGCCAGCAGGAGGCCGCGGTGGAGGAATATCACACCACCGCTTACCTCGATGACCGAGGGATCCAGCTCGGAGCCCTCGCCCTGGCCCCATTGACGGAGGACGTGATCCTCGGATTGGAGACAGTGGCAGATACCGGGATGGTCATCGACTTCCAGGCTCAGGCTCGATGGTACCGGGAAAACCCGGAGACGGTTTACCCGTTTACCCCGGCTCACCAGCCCCTACGGGTGTTGTTGTGTTGCGGCCTGAGGACATTGACCAGGGAGCAAACAGCCTAGCTAGAAGGCCTGTTAGACGACAGCCTCGCAGGCCCTACCGCAACCTTGAGCGTCACCACAGTAACGGAGCATTCCATCGACGTCGGAGGGCACGCGCCCATCAAGCAAAAGGCCAGGCCCATCACCCCCGCCATCCGAGAAATCATGTGACGGGACGTGGACAAGATGCTAACGGACGGGGTCATAGAGCCATGGCATAGCGAGTGGGCCAGCCCCGTGGTAATGGTCAAGAAGCCAAACGGCAAGTACCGCTTTTGTATCGACTTTAGAAAGGTCAACGAGATCACCAAGAAGGACGCCTGCCCCATCTCCAATATGACAGGGATCCTCGATGAGTTGAGGCAGGCCCGGTACCTCACCACCTTGGATCTGAGCCAGGCATACTTCCAGGTGCCTCTGACGGAGGAGTCCAGGGAGGTCACCGCCTTTCTCGTGCCCGGGAGGGGCTTCTTCCAGTTCAGGAGGATGCCCTTTGGGCTGATCAACGCCCCGGCCACATTCCAACGCGTAATCGACCGTCTGATTGGGCCGGAGATGTATCCACATGTGATCGTGTACCTGGATGACATCATCATCGTCACAAGGGGTTTCGACCAGCATCTCCAGAGGCTGAAGCGGCTACTAAGGAAGATCAGAGAGGCCGGGTTAATTATCAACCGGGAGAAGAGCGAATTCTGCCGCTCCCAGGTTAAATATCTGTGGTTCATAGTCAACGAGAAGGGACTCCAGGTCGACCCCGAGAAGACCTCGGCGATCGTCGACTACCCCATTGCCCAGACGATGAGGCATCTAAGGCGCTTCCTGGGGATGGCCTCCTGGTATCGGCGTTTCATACCGACGTTCGCCAGCATAGCAGAGCCACTGACCAGGCTCACCAAGAAAAACCAGGACTGGCAGTGGGGCGCCGAGCAGAACGGAGCCTTCGAGCTGCTAAAGACTCACCTAGCGTTGCCCCCAACCCTAGCGTTGCCCCCAACCCTAGCGTGTCCCGACTTCACCCAGCAGTTCGTCCTCCAGACCGATGCCAGTACCGTAGGACTGGGGGCGGTCCTAACGCAGGAATAGAACGGGGAAGAGCGAGTCATAGCCTACGCCAGCAGAGCCTTGATCGACCCCGAGAAAAACTACACCACCACCGAGCAAGAGTGCCTAGCCCTCATATAGGCCATCCGGAAGTTCCGCTGCTATCTGGAGGGGTACCACTTCACGGTCATCACGGACCACAGCAGCCTCCGGTGGCTCCACCAGCTCCGCAACCCGACGGGCCGACTGGCGATATGGTCACTGGAATTGATGGAATACGACTTCTAAGTGATCCACCGCAAGGGCGCCCTGCATCACGTCCCAGACGCCCTCTCCCGCATCCCGGAGGGGCTCCTAGCCACGGAGAACCTCCAGACCATGAAGGCCGACGACAACTGGAGCCACATCCAAGACGCGTGCTACCTCCGACGGCGGCGAGACGTCGAGCGCCGCCCTCTCCAATTCTCCGATTGGAGGGTAGACGGGAATCAGCTGTACTTCCACCCGTAGAACGAGATGTACGACGGAGAGATACCCGACCTGGAGGCCTGGAAATTGGTCGTACCGAGGGAATACTGCGCGCCAGTCCTGGAGGAGAGCCACTGCTCAGCCCAGGCAGGCCATCCAGGTACCGATAAAACATATCGAAGGTTGGCCCAGAGTTACTACTGGCCGAAGATGGCCCGGGATGTGTTAGCCTTCGTGAGCCAATGTGATCGGTCCCAGCTGACCAAAGCTGACCATTCCCGCCCAACCGGGCTGATGAACCCGAGGAGGATCTAAGGGCCGTGATCCACAGTAGCAGCTGACATAGTGGGGCCACTCACCCGCAGCAAGGCAGGATTCTGCTACATCCTGGTGGTCCAGGACCTGTACACCAAGTGGATAGAGGTGTGCCCCTTGCGACAGGCCACCGGGAGGAAAATCAGGGAGTGCCTGGAGGGTGTCGTGATAAACCGGTGGGGAACACCGGACATCCTGCTCACCGACAATGGGACAGAGTTCGTCAACCGGGAGCTGAAAGCGACGGCCCAGCAGGCGGGAATCCAGCTACACACCACCCCGCCCTTCCATCCCCAGGCCAACCCGGTTGAGCGGGTCAACCGAGTACTGCAGACTATGATCCGAGCGTTCCTGGGCGAGGACCATCGGGAGTGGGATGAACACCTGTATGAATTCCGCTTCGCCTATAACACGGCCCATCATTGCTCCACCAACATGACCTCCGCCTTTGCCAACTTCGGGCGAGAACCCATCCCGGCAAGATCCTGGAAGAAGGAGGTAGGGAGTGTCGAGGCGACGCCTCCCCTACCAGCCGAGTGGGAGACCCGCATGAGGAGAATCGACACCGTCAGGGTAGTCATCACTCACGCGTTGGAAGAAGCCCACCGGGGCCAGGCCCATTACTACAACCTCCGGCGAAGGGCCAGCACCTACCAAGAGGGAGGCCAAGTCCTCACCCGGAGACACGCGCTCTTCAACGCCGCCAAGAACTTCACCGCTTCCTTATGCACCCTATACCAGGGGCCATGGGTGATAAAGAGGAAAGTCTCCCCTACCGTCGTGGAGCTCGTGGATCTGCACGGACGCCCCAGGGGCAAAATGTCCACCCACGACCTGAAGTTTTACGTGTGGCCCGAGGAAAACCCCCGTGCACCCGGAGATAAGGTACCGAAATAAATTTTATACCATTTGTTCTAGAATCGACATGAGTTGCCCAGGCGACCTACCCGCGGAGGACTGGTCGATCAGCAGCGAGATGGAGGACCTGCTGCTGAGGGAGGATTCCGACGGCGACATCATTATCGTCGAGGACCTCTCGGCCCCCACGCGAACCCCGGACCCAGAAGCACTAGCCCGCGCCCAGCGAGCCGACGACGCCAACGCGTTCTACGCGCTGGACGACCTCCTGCAGGCGCACCTCGAGGAATTCAGCGATTCGTTCCCGGACGGGCCCCTCTGGCGACCTTTCGCCCAGCACGGCAGCCTGCTTCGATGGCTAACGGAGTGTGTCCCGGGCTTTGACATCAGCCTATGGGAGTTCGTGGTGAGGGCCACCCACCGACGCAGGGACCAGCATGGCTCCATCCTGGAGGAGACAGACCGGGCCATCAGAGCTGCCGGGAGCCTACGGTTCTTGGTGCCCATGCCCACAGGCCCCCTATGGGCACCCCTGCAGCAGCACGCCATCGCTATGCGCTGGCTGGGGAAGCAGTTCTCCACCTTTTTCCAGGACCTCATCCAGTAGGTCTTGAGGACGACGCCGGCAGGGATGCACTGCTGCCTCGCCGAGCAGCTCTGGTACCTGGACCGAGGCACCATCGCCGGATATCCCGGTCCCCAAAACGCGCCCATCCAAGTGCCAGGGAAGATACCGAGGGACGCAGCTACCGAGACCATCTCCGTCGGGGTACTCACCACCGAGGTCGGAGTCCAGTGCGACCTGGCCGGTGGTGAGGAGCTATCGCCCCACCCTCCCAGGTCAACTACCGCCAGCACCAACCGGGACCAAGCGAGGGGGGAAGAAGGCCAGAGGTCGCCCTCCGACATGGAGGTGCAGCCCGACATAGACGCCTCCATACCGCACCTGCAACGGCCCCACTCCCTGGAGAGTCAGCCAGGAGCCCCTGACCTCCCTCGTGAGCCCGGGAGGCACCCGGTGACGGAAAGCCCCATGGACCTTGAGGTCGAGCAGAGCAGCGGCCCAAGGCATACCGTCTCGTGTGCCGACGCAAAGGATATGGAGGAGAACCCCCGTTCCACCCACCCAGAGGCGGCTGGAATTGCGGCAGGGTCTACCGGTGGGGAGGAAGCCAAGCCGGGAGCCAAACTCTCGAGCAGCCCGAAGAGACGGCTGCGACGCCAGCGAACGATCGAGCGGATCATTGCTGGCCAACACCCACCTGGGGCCGGCGCCCGCTCCAGCCAGGCCTTCTCCGCCCCGACCACTACCGCGTCCACCGAGCCACGCCGCGAACACGCCACCACCGGCCAAGCCACCCCAGCGGCATCCCACTAAGGCGTCGGCGAGCAGGGCAGCCCCTCGAAGCCTCCGGTGAGCAGGCCGCCAACCCTGACGCCTGTCTGCTGGAATTGCAAGTCGCCTCACCACCGGTACGCCACGTGCCCGGCCACCCTGGGCGAGTTCTGCCGTCGCTGCGGCCGCAAGGAGAAGCGCCTGTGCAACTGCCCTGCTTGCGCAAGGACCTGGAGGGCCCGGCGACAGTACGTGCCCTCCCTCGGCCTCAACGTGCCGCCAATCACCGAGACGGAGGACTATCGACGACGGGAGCGAGCCGGGAGAGGCAGACGACCTGAGGCCAACCCAGAGGACCATCGGCAAGACCTCCGCGAGGATCTCTCTCGCCGCAGGGCCCGCCAGCGCTCCGAGGCCAGAAGCCATCGACGCTGAGCGTCCCAAACCCCGGCTAGCCACCGTTCCCCCGAGGGGGTACCGAGACTAAGCCCACAAAAGACGGTGACGGCCGACCCAGAAGTGTGTCGCCCACCCTATCGCCCCGTCACAGGATACCGCCCAACCACCTACCGAAAAATAAAATCCACCAGCGGCGGGCAGCCCGACGAAGCCGCCCCATCCGGTGGCGGCCCAAGAGGACTGCCGAAACCCCGACCCATCGAAGACGACCTAGCCACCTAGGCATTAGCTGCCCGCGACCACCCCAGGGTCCCACGATGGCGGGAGTTCGCCGGCACCAAGCCGAACCCGGGAAGGACCCCGGTACCTAGCCTACGCTAAGGAGTGACGAGTGCTGCTCGTCATACGCCTCGTCTAAGGAGGGGGGTGTGTGATGAACCCCGTGAATGTTGATCACCCGTATGAATAAATAAAAGAGGAAAGCAGGTGAGAATAATAAAATGTAATTGTAAAATAAAATACCGTCAGACGGGAACGGAGGAATGGGTGAGTGTGTGAAGAATTAGGTCAAAATGAATAGGGAAGGAGTTATTGCAGAAAAGGATAGAGAGAAACAGCGGAAAAGAAATACCGGAGGATATCGTGGAGCTGCCAGGGGTTATCTGGCGAATACGTGCCCCGCGAGATCACCCGCCCGGAGAGGGCCCGGCTCGCGAGAGGCGAGATAAACGGCAGACCAGGCACAAATCTGTGGAGGAGGAGACACGCGGCTAAGTCGGAGTGATGACCCGCACCCCCAACTGTCGGGGGGATGGACCACCGAAGATGGGAGGCCTCGTCGCGATACGAAACACATCGTCGCGAGGGTACCCGGCAGAGAAAAGTACCAGGTGAAAACTCTCCCGGGGGCAAGCCGCGCAGACCCTTCTCCGCTCCTGAGCAACTCGCGAAGAGGGGGGAGACATAGGATATCGCCGGTCGCGGAGTCGTGAGAGAGAGTCGACGTTGGGCAGCGATGGGGAGCTCACGCGTACGGGAGTCGATCAGCGAGGCCCTGAAGCCCGCGAGGTCGTGCCCGGGACGCCCGCCCTCCTAGCCCGCGAGGCCCGGAAGGACCCTCGAGCCGAGGAGTGGCCACAAGGGTAGCCTAGGAGGCTTCGTAACCCCGAACAACCCTGGGAAGTTTTATCGGTACCGGGGGCAACCCCCCCCCCCCCCCCCCCCCGGGGGGGGGAGGAAATTAGTTCCCAAAGGCAGGGGCTGGGGCCACCACAGGTAAGCCCCGTCCCCTCGCCGCCGACACGAGAGTATTGACTAGGAGTATTTGACAAAGCAAGTGCAGAGTGTAAAATGTGAGCGTGAGTGTAGATCCCGCCTGACCCGGTGACACCTGAAGCAGGAGAATAAAATTATAATAAACGATCAATCACGCGCAGTTAAGTAGATCCCCGGACCCCGCGCTCTCACCAAAACCTACATCCTGAGCAGCACGGGCACGTAACCCCATCCTAGCCTCGCGACCCCGGGGAGAGCAGTTAGCGGATCTGATAAAACGCAGTACAGGGGTAAGTGGGAGCATCGAGGGCCAGTTAGCGGACCTGGCGTAAAAATCGAAACGCAGTTAAGGGTTTCTTCGAGCCGCAGGTTGAAAGCCCGGTCTCGTCCAGGGGTGGCACTGGGTTACCAAAGTCACCTGGCGCCTGACGAATACTTAATTAAAAGAGCGGTTAGGGGAGCATAGGGCTAGGGTGGTACGGGTATGGATACGGATCGCCGGAGGAGCGTCCAACCCGAGAAAAGCGTTACGAACTTATCGAAGCTCCCTGCTCCAATGCGATTTTTCTTCCTCGTTGAGCCGTGCTTCGACCGATACCGACAGAGGGTAGCCCTGCTATCGAACAGGAATTTTCTTGTCTTGACTTTGAAATATACCCGGGTGCTCTAAACACTACTAAAGGGTGCGGAGAACAAGGTCGAGTGCCAACCGGGCACGTGTCCAGGCGATGGATAGGAGCATTGATTAGCCAGCTCACGAGAGGACACGGGCAGGGATGCTTCTGACCTGGCCAAGGGATGGTGGACAAGGCTGGCTAACGGTGATGATAGGGCGTGTAAATACATGCCCAAAACCCTGTTGCAGACTTACTCTTCAATCCAGGGCGTTAGCTAATGAATCAAGGGCAGTGTCACGCAGGTGACGCTCCGTGGTTAACGGTGCCCCCCCCCCCCACACGCCTATAACAGGCAACCTCTGGAGTGAGACCGCTTCATCTAGGTGAGCAACGGAGCCGCGAGCCCCCATTTTGCTGCTCTTGTCAATGAGAAAACCCCGCAATGTCTAAAAGCCTGCAACTTTAGACCTCACTGCAAGACTCAAAGAGCATCGATTATGATGCTCGATAAGAACCGCATTGAGGGACAAGGAGCGACTGAGACAGACAAGTGAGCCTTCCAATGGCTCACGGGTCGATCGAAATCGTTTAGATTAACTTGAATAAGGGTAAAAGTGCTTCGGCCATACTATGCGGGATACTTGCGTGGATGCAAGCAGCTCTTATTTAAGAAGCGCGGTTGGTGCATGTGACTATCAGAGGTCTGGGAGGCTGTAGGAGATTAGTCCACGTGAGCCCCAGGGAACACAAAATAATAGCATGCATCCTGGTCAAAGGGATGGAAGCTACCTTCACATCACACCTCAGCAAATGAGACTTGGCCGTAGCCAAGCTGAAAGCCTAAATGAGCGAGAATGGAACGTTGGAATGCATGGTAGGTTCAGCCTACCTACCTTACGACTCCGAAGGACTTCCCCCAACACCTGAGGTAGAGTCGCTTATAGCCAGAGTGAAAGACGAGGGAACAGAACTCCAGCTTGGTTGCGACGCAAACTCTCACCATCAGGGGTGGGGAAGCTCAAACACCAGTACTAAGGGAGATGCCCTACACGACTTCTTGATCGTTAACAACCTGCTACTCCTGAACAGGGAAAAGGAGCCGACCTTCATGGACTGCAGAAAGCAGGAGGTGCTGGATATGACCATATGCACAGCAGACCTAATAGACTTGATTAGAGACTGGAGGGTCTCCAAAGAACGTTCGGGCTCTGATCATGGTCAAATACGCCTTAAGCTGAGTGGCAGAGGAGAGTCTATTCGGAGGAGAGACCCGACAGAACCAGACCAGACGGGGTACAAAAAGGAGCTCTTACTGAGAATCCAGGGTGTACCCAGCAGATTCGAGAACATGGAGCAACTAGAATATACTGCCGAATCCTTCGGAGAGTGGATTAGAAGGTGTTCTGATAACAACTGTTCAATGCGCCCCATCAAAGGAACCAAACAGGTGAGCTGGTGGAACACAACCCTAGCCATCTTAAGGGACCTGGTGCGGAGAGCGTGGCACAAAGTAAAAAACTCTTGCGGTAACCTACGCACGAGGAAGGCCACGGCGGAACGAATATCACCGTAGAAGCAATACAACAAATCCATGGCGAAAACCAAGAGAAAAGGCTGGAAGATGGCTTAGGATACAGAGGTTGCTTTGGAGAAGGACTGTATGGGCCAGGGAAAAACTATAAGCGGAGCTGGTCTGTAAGGACAATGGTTACAGTATTCCCAGCGGAAGTTCTGGCATTCAGAAAGTGCTCAGAGCTGCCGGTGCCCCGGATGACAACCGAAAAAACAATATTCGTATGGTCAGATGATCAAGGCGCTATAAAAGCTCTCGTTAAGCCCAGTGTTGACTCTGAGTTGGCCATTGAGAGCCTAAAGAAACACTGGACCAGCAACAGGGTACCTCTTGCTTGGGTCCCAGATCACGAAGAGATCCACAGCAACGAAATGACAGACGGGTTGGCGAAGTAAAGGACAACAGATGCAGACGAGGCTTCGCCAGTGGGAGTCCGCTAGGCCGTGGGTAAAAGCCACATAAAGGGAAAATTCACACGAAAGCAACCTAATTGCTGGAAAGTCAAAAAGACCTGCAGGAAGGCCAGGACAGCCATGCTTGGATCCAGCAAGAAAAGATCTAAACACTTGCTGGCTATGGACAGGGAAAGTCTGGCCATCACGATCCGGCTGCTCACAGGACATGGCAAATTTAAAGAACACTGCAAAATCGTCGGCGCGAATTCTGATTGGTGGTGCAGATTCTACAATGAAGCAAAAGAGAACAGTCTACAAATTCTGGATGACAGTGCGGCGATAGCACCGACGAAACTGCGTTGGTGGGGCACTGCTTTCCCACCGCAAATCAAGTGAGAGCAAGAAGTCAACAGATTTGTTAATACTGGTAGCAAAGACAGATAATCTGTTCCTCAAACAAGCCGAGCTACAATAACTCTAATTTCGATTTGGTGGTACTGGTAAGGCCGGTCCGATCATCCGCGTTTCTTAATCTTGATCTTAATCATAATTTGAAATACAAATACAATTTTTTAATACGAAATATTTTTTGCAACAAAAACTTGACACGTGCATACCTGCAACGTATTTCTCATTACAAATTCTATCATTTCATCGAAATTACAAGTTTGAAGGTACGGTTTACGACAGATATAAAGAGAGCGATTATTTCTTCATTGCATAAATGTAAAAATTCATTTCTCGAGGTTGAGTTTCATTTGAAAATGAAAAATAGCATATGAAAACCTGCAATGGAAATTTCAGGAATATATTCCAAGGTTGACCGTGTCAAATTTTTATTTTTCATATTTACAGCTGCAATTCTCGAAGAACTATAAAAATTGCCGAAAACCATTTCCGAACTGTATTCTTCCAGGTTATCCATTGCAAATTGACATTTTTTAATTTAATATTTAAAATTTGAAACCGAAATTTTGTGCCAATTCTGGCAGGTCAGCCATTTCCGTTAAACTCGCATGCCACTTTGTATGGTTACCGGGAATATTCTCACTACTGGGACTTACACACAGACCAAAGATTGGCCAATTGGGTATCCATTAGGCTTTGAAGATTATTCCGACTTTAGTAATAGGATAACTTCCGGCCACTGATTGCCGATTGCGATTCAGAGTCTCAGTTGTGTTTATTAATCGGTTCGAACTCTGATATTTCAAGCGTGAGGAAGAAGCAGTATCTTCGCACTACTCTCACCCAGGAGCGTGCTCGCGGCATCGTCACCGTGATCATCTCGGATGAGTCGTTTTCCACCGCTTGGGATCTGCTTTTCGCTTGCTAAGAGAGCTAGCGATGGCTAATCTCTACACACCTGGAACAGCTCTTCCGCCCTCCACCGATGACAACTCATAATGCTAGAGAGCAGAGTTTGTGGTGACTCTAGTTTCTGAGGCATATAATGTGCTACAATGGCTTGGAATCTAATACCGCCGTCAGATCACGGTATCATTCATATTGTTTCTGAAAGGCTCAGCTCAAAATGTGGTGATGCTCGAGCGGGTACTCCACCGAAATTTCCAGCTGCACATACTTTGAAAACTTCACCACAGGGAGAAGTCAAGCGATGGAGAACATTGATATTAACTTGTAAGCACGAGTGCCGTTGCCAGCTGCGATGTCTGAAGGGTCCAGCTGACTGAACTCCCAGACTCCACCACGAACGTCAAACTAGGCCACGATTCACACAATTTTTACTCAACCTGACCCAAAACAAAGGTCGGCTCATGGCTTAATTCCAGCCGGAAAAGTTACGCAGCCATGCTCTATGTAAGGTGGACCTGTATCTGTCGTTCGGCTCAATCTTCAAACAGCTCACCGCAGCTCGTATGGAGATATATGAAGGTCGCGACATCTGCTACAATTATCTCGTACGTCATTGTGTGAAGAATGGCCTTTCAAGGCTGAGCTGCCAGTGCTGTGGAGATTATCACTACTCATCCTTCCATTCTCAGTAGTCTAAGCAGTCATCCGCTCGAACCAAAACGGTGCCAGCTACTTCATCAAAGTAAGCTGTCTACACTCGAGATATTGTCTTTCCCCAATATGATTATTCATGTAATATGGCTCAGGCGGCTGCTGATCTTTGTTAGGGAGAGCTCAGAGAGAGGCATTATCTACTTAATGAGGCTACCTACTCTAATTCGATTTTTCTTCCTCCTTGAGCTGTAGTACGACCGATACGGGCAGAAGACGACTTCGCGAGCTAACGGGATCATTTTGGGCCTTCTATAAAGTTGAAATATGAATGTCAATTTTCAATTAAACATAGGCACTAATAGTATCAATAACAACAGCAATAGGAAGATTTTACCTGTAGTTCTTTCGTTATGAGGAATTGCCTATAAAAATGCTTTCATATCTAGACGATATTGTCAGCAGCTCAATAAATGACATCAAGTGTTTGCCCAACATACCGAGGTGGAGCGATACCTTGATCCAATAACCTGAAGCAAATAATTCGAGGATGGATAGTCGTGGTGGAACAAAAATGGATTGAACTCTGAAAAGAATTCCAAACGCTGACGATGAGGACACGGTTGGGAAAATTTTAGCTGACTAAGACTGAGTGAACTGGATTGACCGAATAGACTGTATTTTTCTCGCCGTGGTTTCTGGCAGCGTAGGCCTTAATTTGTGAGGATATAATTGCAAACATTAAGTTCGGAATAAAAATCTGAACACAACTGGTCACAGCTTTGCTGTTCTAAATGGTAGAACGGCATGATCGTCAGTTTTTTCATAGGTCGCTGGAAGGTTGAATTGGCTGCACGAAATTCTCATTCTCCGCTTAGCAAGTCTTTCCTAACATGTATACCTGGCACTTCAATGGTGAGAATCTTTCATGGATGATTAAAACTAGTAAACCAACCTGTATTTCATGTTTATGATAATTCCTTTTTTTGATTGTTTGATACTGTCGGAGAAAACTACTATATTACTGTTTCCAGAACTAATGAAAGCAGGGTTTAACCAGCTTCAAACACCCCAGAAGTCTAGTCGTAAACTGCTTTAGTGATAGTCCTGGCGATGTTATCGATGAATCGAGGATCACCAACGGTCTTGAAGTCAGAACGCTGAATTAATCTGGATTATTAGCGAGATCTTGTTTTAGGGATATTTTTATTAGATGGGCTAGATATGTTCGGATGACTTGAAAATACGAAGAAGGTCCAATAAACACTCACGTGACGTTGGTCCCAAAGAGTCAGTTTAATTGTTAATAAAAAGTCACTAGACACTTCGAATTATTATAATTAATTGAGCCAATCAAAGAAATTAAGCGCCTCACAAATTCTGGCGAATCGAGGGTCAAATTAAATAGAAATGACATGATTAAAAGGATGTAATGCTAAGTTCTTAGAAAAGTGCGTAAACGCTCTCGAATGGTCGATATGCAAATGAGAGTGAGTGATAAGCCACAAAGTGGGAGGTGTCGATCGCCGCAATGGTCAATTACACCTGTCCATCAAGTGGCGCCTCATGTATCTGAGGTGAGAGGCCATCTGAGGCGAGCGATCAGAGCAGAAACGCGTAGCGTTTCATGAGTGTGTATGCGTATGAGTGCACTCGGTGGAAAACCGAATAAAGTTCATGAAATGTTGTTCCATATGCATCCTTGCATGGAGCAAAATTTGGTTCCGCCAACACAATTACCTCAAGTTAATTTTCATCGGTCATTGGAGTAAATCAAACACGTCCTAGACGTCGTAAACCTCCGTGGCCTGGCTAATAATGGCGTTAACTTCCTAAGTAAATGGGACTTGGTATGACATTGTTTTCCTCTTAGCTCCCCGGTCTATCGAGATTTTCATATCAACTTGATCCAGTATAGTCTAGCTTATTTTTAATCTTCGAGATGTATCGCTGTTACGAGTATGAATCGTGCAACAGCAGAGGAGGCAGTTCGCAGTAGCTCTCTTGAAAAGTCCACTGTTAATCTGCTACTGGTCGCTTTGATGGCCATATTAATAAATCTTTACGCAATCACCGTAATTCCTTTTAGCACAATATGTAATAAACCAACTGTTGAACAGTACCTATTCTTAAAGCAGAATCCGATGGTTCTCATTCCCAGGCACGAAGTTTCATGAAATATCCGATGATTTCGTGAATACTTTGAGCTCAATTTCGCATCGACCCCTCACACCTTGATGGATGTGACTTGATCCAATAGAGTATATGCTGAATCCGTCTATAAAAAATAATCCTATTTCATCATTCCAATTGGTCTATTCCAGGCCTGTGCAAAGTCAGACCTTCGGAGCCGGGGCCATAAAACTCTATTAGACCCATCATTAGAAATACAATACCCCAACTACGTGAGCCCAGCGTAGTCAGGGTAGTAGTAGCAGCATGCAGGAAGTGGGGGCAGTTAGACACAGAGAGCGCCGCACGCTTTTTTAATTTAAAAAACCTTACCTTTTAACAATTCGAACAAATTTTCTCCAATTCAACGTGAAAAATCCTTAGTTATATGGAGGACAAATGTCCAAACATCATGGTGCCAGGAACTGATTATTCCTTGGTTACCTTAATAATGAATAATTATTTTATTGAAAGTCCAAAAAATATGAGATGACAGTTCTTTAAAATTCAATCAATAAATTACGTATCTAAAGGTGTTGAGGCGAAAGCCTCATATGGCACTGGGCCACAGGGTGGCAACACCTCCTGGACTAACTCTGCCCGACCGGCCGTGCGGGTTTATCCGTGCCCCAATTTCGCACCTGTGGCACTGACCTTGCCTACGATTATAATTATTATTAACGCTCTCTCTACCTGTCGCGTGTTCTCAAGTTAACGACGTTCTCTAACGCTCTCTAATTGTATCTCTAATTATCGTGCGAATCTCAATTAAACCATATACTCTACCGTGCTCAAATTAATCAGTGTTGTTCGCGGTTAATGTGACGCATATTATTTATGCATATTTTGATATATTGACGTTTGTTTGACTCGAAATATATAAGAATTTCTCTGTGACAAAACCCAGTGCTTCTCGCGTCACAATTATTACTCTCAAATCTCTCCTTAACCACATACCAGTGCTCTACGGTTTTTTGACGTTCTCGCCGTAACATTTGGTCCTTCGAGCCGGATTCAGTGGTTAATTAAGTGTTTTTTGTGAAAAACTGAGTTTTTGGAGTGCATCTGAGTGAAAACCGCGGAAAAAGACTAAGCTACGTCAAGACTCAATTGTTTCGCCCACCGTTCCGCCTACCGCTCCGTGCATTTCTAGCTCTACGAGGCTCCACCCACTTGGCCACACCCTCAGCGGAGAACACTGCCTACTGTATCTGCCACCGATTTTAGGCCTACAGTTCTGCCGACGGAACATCTTTACAGCTACCAGATCTTCTCAAAGGGAAGTTAATAATATTATTCTCTTTTATTAACTTTTCTTGCTTTTGCTACTGTTCCCTGCTGCCTGGAGTGTGAAGCTGTTGCTTTTCTCTACGTGATTTTGAGTTATTTTTTTGTATTTCTCAAGTAACTCTTAGCTGCTGAATTTGCTGCTGGCTGTGTTTTCCCTGCTCTTGCTTGCTTTGTGCGATTTTGCTTTGACCTTTTCTCTCTTCTCTCGCTCCATTGCAATTCTCTAGCGTCAGCATGTCTTTTAAGGGGAGAATTTTAATCCAGGCCAGTAGGGCGAAATTCATTGAGAGCTTGAATGCAGAATCTGTCGCAGAAAGTGTGCAGGAACTCACGGTGACTGAGCTCCAGTCAAAACTGGACATGCTGGAGAATCACTGGAACATGTTTGACGCGTTACATCTCAAACTGCTGACAGCCAAGGACAATGAGGAGTTTCTCGACCATGCCTACGTGAAGGAGGAGGTAAACAATAAATGTCTCGTGATGTACTCAGCTGCTCGAACGACTTTTATGGGACTCATTAAAGGATTGGACGAGTCAATTGACCTCTCTGAGTCCTTTCGTCGTCCATCAATGACTGCTCAAACGACGCAAGCGACTCATAGGCAATTGCCTAAGATTTCTCTACCCACATTTTCAGGGAACTTTTCGGAGTGGACTCCGTACAAGGATCTCTTTCTTTCAATGGTGGTCGCGAATCCTTCTCTCTCTACTGTGGAGAAATTCTACTATTTGCTCACTTCTCTCACTGGCGAGGCTAAGCCGCTCATCTCTACCTTACCAGTGATGCAAGACTCGTTTATGCCAGCGTGGAATACTCTCTTGGCCAGGTACGACAACGAGAGGTTGCTCATCTCCACCCAGTTGGAGAAGCTTTTCTCTACTCCAAAGGTCATCAATCGCTCAGCCAGGGAATATAACGCACTTCTCAACTCTGTAGCTGAAGCGTTGAATGCTTTGGAGTCTCTCGGAAGTCCTGTCAGGCAGTGGGATGACATGCTTGTACACCTGGTAACAAGTCGGCTAGATTCTAAGACGTTGGAGGATTGGGAGATTAAAATAGGCTCGTCTACGGAGTTTCCCACTTATGCAGCGCTCAAGGAATTCGTTCTCAGCAGAGCCAGGGCCAGGGAGTGGATTGAAATGCATGCCTCAATCAGTCGTCTCACGATCTCTCTCCTCAAGTTCTCAACAGGCTTCGAAGCCCACCAAGTCAAGGAGTCCAGCCTACCAAGGTGCTCAACGTCTCCGCTGGTCCAACTTCGCAGCCTGCATCGGTGAAAACCTCTACAATCAACACGTCTCGACCAGCTCAGGGGTTTCAGCCTCAGGATTGGGCAGATATGTGCTTCCGTGCCTGTCCGATGTGTGAGGATGAGCATTCTCTCGACAAATGTCCGAAATTTAAGGCGTTATCTCCTACAGAAAGGAGATCATTTGTAGTGCTCAAGCGTCGATGCTTCAATTGTCTGGGGAGACATAATAAGGAGAATTGTTGGAGCCTCAGCAAGACCAGTGTCGTGTGTCGTCAGAATCATCATTCGATGATTCATGTCAATCGTCCTCGACCGACACCTTAAGGATCTTCTCAGCCTCGTCCAACTCAGCAGGTTCCTCACACATCGCAGGTATCTCAGTCCAATCAGTCGATACAGTCCACTTCCTCAACGCCTGACATGTCTCCACAGTGATCTGCTCTGCCAACGACTGCGCCAGAGTCCTCGCCGTTCTATGATCTTTCTCTACGGCCGACTCTGCTGAATGAATCTCCGTTTGTAGCATCGATCAATCGTGATATCTCTCCACAGCTCAGGCCAGGTGTCTTTCTCGCCACAGCTCTAGCCTCGCTCGTCTCGGATGATGGTTCTTCTCACGAGGTTAGGATGCTGTTGGATACTGGTTCAGAGCTGTCGTTTGCTACAAAAGACCTCGTTAATAAGCTCGGCTTGATGGTTTCTCCAGCTGTGCTACCGGTTGTTGGTATTAGCCGATGAAAATCTTCCTCTAATGGTTTTTCTCGATTCTCTCTCAAGTCTCTGCATTCGAGTAATCAGATTCTTGTCAAGGCCTACAGACTTGATCATCTCACGTCTTCATTGCCTTCGTTCTCAGTCTCTCAGCCTCGACATTGGGATCATCTCAGAGGACTGCAATTAGCCGACCCAGATTATCTGACACCAAGACCTGTTGACATTCTCATTGGCGCAGATTTCTTTGGATCGATTGTGGAGCCGTAAATCATCAAGGGGCCATCAGACTCCCCTATAGCAATGTTATCTCTCTTCGGGTGGGTGGTTTTTGGACCTACATCCGCAGTAATCTCAGCGGCAAGCTCAAATCACGTCTCTGTCAGCAACGAGGAACTTGGCGACCTTCTCACCTCGTTCTGGCAGCAGGAGGAAGTCTCAAAACCTGAAGGCAATGAAAGCGGTCTCACGAAAGAAGAGGCAGATTGTGAGGAGTTCTTCCAGCGCACCCATGTTCTAGATCGCTCAGGGCGCTATATTGTTCTTCTGCCTCTAGTTCGTTCTCCCTCAGAGCTCGGTGATTCTCTAGGCCGCGCAAAGGCGTGTCTTACGAGCCTGCTCAGGAGGTTAGGAAAAGGTCAGAGTTCTTTACAGCTTTATAGTGATTTTCTTAAGGAGTATGAAGAGTTGGGGCACATGGTGCGTGCTCCGGTTGTGCCTGTCTCATGCGTTTCTCGAGTCTTGGATTGTCAACCTGACGGGATGACCTTGGCACATGGAGCTTCGGCTTCAGGAGGGTTGAGGGTTCCTGAAGGGGGGCAATCATATCAGGATTCCGGTCGGTGTTCGTCTCTCAGGCAATCTCACTCTTCTGCTCCTACATACTACTTTCCTCATCATTGCGTTCTCCGGGAAAGTAATGAAACTACAAAGCTGAGAGTAGTGTTTAATGGCTCCAGTAAAACTAGCTCAGGAGTGTCTCTCAACGACATTCAGCATATTGGAGCCAAACTACAAAAGAACATCTCTGACGTGCTTCTCTGGTCTCGACAGAGCAAGTACATCTTCATGACGGACATCAGGAAGATGTTCCGTCAGATCAAGGTGCATCGGGAAGACTGGGCTCTTCAACAAATCTTGTGGCGTGATTCTCGGGGTCAGATCTGCACCTATCAGCTCACCACTGTCACCTACGGGACTAAGACTGCTCCATGCCTCGCCTGTAGGGTTCTCAACCAACTGGTCACGGACGAGGGATATCGTTTCCCTCTGGCCGTCTCACCGTTGACCAGTGGTAGATATGTAGACGATATCTGTGGTGGAGCTGAGGAAGAAGATGATCTCCATGTCGTAGCTCAGCAAGTGGTGGAGCTCTGCTGGGCCGGCGGATTCCCTCTAGCGAAGTGACACTCAAATAGTCCATCTCTACTTCGTTCTCTGCTGCCTGGAGGATTCTCTCAGAGTTTGAAGCCGCTAGAGGATTCCGTCACGAAAATTCTCGGTCTGAAATGGAATCCCAACACAGATCGATTGAAGTTCTCCATCCATCTCTCAGCCGACGCGAAGTTTACGAAGAGGATTATATTGTCCGAGATTGCTCAACTCTTCGATCCTCTAGGGTTGCTATCACCGGTAGTGATCCGTGCGAAGGCTCTTCTCCAGCATCTCTGGTTGGAAAAAATGGATTGGGATGATGAGTTGCCACTACATCTGGCCCAGAAGTGGGCTCAATTCCGTGAAGAACTATCTCAAGTGGAACAACTCTCGATCCCTCGTTGGCTGGGCTGTAGAAAGGAATCTCATTTGGAAATCCATGGCTTCTCTGATGCGTCTCTACTAGCGATGTCTGCGGTGGTTTATTTGAAGGTGACGAGTGCGGATGGTGTCAGCATCTCTTTAGCTATTGCTAAAACCAAGGTGGCTCCTCTCAAGAAGCTCACTATTCCGCGTCTCGAGCTCAACGCCGCCGTCATCCTAGCTAAGCTCACAAAGTACGTTATGGATCAGCTCAACCGTGGTACGGTGATGGTACATTTATGGACGGACTCTGCTGTTGCTCTTGCGTGGATTTGTGCTCATCCTTCCAGATGGAAGGAATATGTCCATAATAGAGTAGCAGTTATTCAGGAACTCGTACAGGAAGCAAATTGGAGGTATGTCAGCGGAAAGGAGAATCCTGCTGACTGCGCGTCTCGAGGCATTTCAGTAGCTCAACTCAATGCCCATCATTTGTGGTGGACGGGTCCGAAATGGCTACAAAAGGATTCTTCTCAGTGGCCAAAAGGGAGCGCAAAGTTGGACCCGTCAACAGATCTCGAGGAGAAGCCTGGGGTGACTTTAACTGCTTCTCTCGCAAGGTCTAGTCTCTGGGGTCTCTGCTCGCGATACTCATCTCTCTACAAATTGCTGCGGATCACAGCAATTTGTCAAATAGTTACAGGGAACTTGATGCGTAAACTCGATAGGAAGAAGAACGTCGTTGTTCCGGCGGTGTTTAGCCCTGAAAGCATGGAAGCAGCTCGACTTTATTGGGTTAAGGCGACTCAAGCCTTTCATCTCCAAGCCGAGTGTGACATTATCCCTCACGGATTTCAGTTGAAAAGGTCTCATCCGTTGACTAAGCTCACTGCTTTCATCGACCAACAGAAAGTTCTCAGAGTGGGCGGACGTCTGAAGTTCTCAGCTCTAGCGCCAGAGAGTAGGCATCAGGCGAGAATCCCTTAAGGATCAGTGCTCTCAGAGCTTCTCATCAGGGACTCTCATCAGCGCACGCTGCATGGCGGAACTCAGCTCACGTTGACGCATCTCAGGAGGTGCTACTGGATTATTGGAGGTCGTCTACCAGTAAGATCATTCATCCTCAAGTGTGTTGAGTGTGCGCGACATCGTGGGATCAGAGCGCGGCAGCTGATGGGGCAGCTTCCAATGGCACGTCTTGTATCGGATCGAGCTTTCTCTAAAACTGGTGTGGATTATGCCGGACCAGTGTCAATCAAGACGTGGAAAGGGCGTGGTCATAAGACCCAGAAGGGTTGGTTAGTGATCTTCGTGTGCATGGCCACGTCCGCTCTCCATCTGGAAGCTGTTACGGACTACTCTACTGACGGCTTTATCGCGGCCTACAGGAGGTTCGTGAGTCGCCGAGGATACTGCAGACATCTCTACAGCGACTGTGGCACAAATTTCATCGGAGCTGACAAGGAATTGAAGAAGTTGTTCTCTGCTGGTACCAAGGAATTCCAGCATCTCTCTGCAGTATGTCTCAAGGATGGAACGAGGTGGACGTTCAATCCTCCGGGAGCCCCTCATTTTGGAGGGAACTGGGAAGCAGCGGTCAAGTCAGTGAAGTATCATCTGTCCCGAACGGTTCGGGATACCACTCTCACGTTCGAGGAACTTTCAACGCTGCTGACCCAGATTGAAGCAGTTCTCAACTCCAGGCCTCTACAAGCGCTCTCGGAAGACCCTGCTGACGTGTCCTGTCTCACCTCAGGACATTTTCTCATCGGAGAAGCTCCAATAGCTCTCCCGGAGCCTAACCTAGAACATCTCAACGTTGGACGGCTTTCAAGATGGCAACTGATTCAGCAGAAGCTGTAGTTCTTCTGGAAGCAATGGTCTACAGGGTATCTGCAGCAGCTTCAGTCCATCTCTAAGTGGCATCATCCGTCCAATGAAATTAAAGTCGGCAGCCTGGTACTTGTCTACGACGAGCGGTTCCCGCCATTCAAGTGGCCTCTTGCTCGTGTCACAGCTCTACACCCTGGGAAGGACGGTCTCTCCAGAGTTGTGACAATCCGGACCGCCTCGACGACGTTGACCAGGCCGATCTCCAAACTGGTTCTATTGCCGATCTCTACCAGTTAAAGCTGGTCTCTATCAACTTGATTAATCTCTATTTAGTGTTCTAGCTTATCTCGGATGCACAGGTTATCTCGGATTGTCTCTACTCCTTCTGTCAGCAACGAAGTTCCTGACGGGGGGGAGAATGTTGAGGCGAAAGCCTCATTTTCATCGGGCCACGGGGTGGCAGCACCTCCTGGACCGTCTCTGGTTAACCGACCGTGCGATTATATAGGTGCCCTAATTACGCACCTGTGGCACTGACCTTCTTAACGATTATAATTATTATTAACGCTCTCTCCACCTGTCGCGTGTTCTCAAGTTAACGACGTTACCTAACGCTCTCTAATTGTATCTCTAATTATCGTGCGAATCTCAATTAAACCATATACTCTACCGTGCTCAAATTAATCAGTATTGTTCGCGGTTAATGTGACGCATATTATTTAGGCATATTTTTAAATATTTACGTTTGTTTGACTCGAAATATATAAGAATTTCTCTGTGACAAAACCCAGTGCGTCTCGCGTCACAATTATGACTCTCAAATCTCTCCTTAACCACATCCCAGTGCTCTACATTTTTTTGACGTTCTCGCCGTAACAAAAGGTTTTTTAATAAGTATGGTCCACTCTTGGCGAGGATCTTTCATAGCTGCTCAACGGAAACCACGGGAAGGTGGTAGGCGTATTCCGCCAGGAAAGCAGAGAGAAAAGAATGAGAACAAAATGTGTTGATAATTTGAAAAAAATTTTAGCCGTAAACTAATTGATCGTTAGCGATTAGATTTTTTATAATTTTCTAAACCATTCGCTTCTCTCAGTGTTGGAAGGAAAGGAGGTTGAGGAATGGGAAGGAATAGCGGAAAATATTGGAAGAATAAGAAAATTGCATGCACAGCAGCATAGAAACCTCATGCCCCGATTATTAAGCCATGCATCATGCGGCATTGCATAAACAATCATTAATGAGAAAAGTGGAATTCCATGGCAGCTAATAACTTTTCTACATCCGGTGAATAATTACTTTCTGCAATTAATATTGAATCTTTGAAAGTAGAGTCCTATAAAGTTGTGCGATTTGACGATTTAAATTGCTTCATATATAAAAATCCAGCCGCACATAAATATGAAGTACCGAACAAACAAACAATTCCTTTATAAACAATTAATAGATTCGGATACGCATTTGTTTCGGAAATTTGTCGCCAAATGTTATCTGAAATTAGGTGTAAAAGCTCTTTGTCGCGTTGCAAATGAATTATCTCGTGATAAATCTGAACTTGGTTTACCGGATGTCTGCACTATCCATCTTTTTCGTAAAATTGGGAACTGCCCAAAATCGTACGAGTCAGCATTTCAACTTATGAACTTGACATCTCATAATTTCATGTAAATGAAAAATTGTCATGCATTTACAATACTTTTAGAATATTCTCGTTCAAATTTAAGGCAACTTTAGGCATGTATGTTTACCCACCCTTGTTTTGAAATGTCTTGCTCCAAGACTCTTGGAGAAAGACCATTTGAATATGCCCAAAACAATCTTTGAGATATTGAAGAGAAATTCCTCAGGAATTTCTTTTTAGTCAAATTTCTTGGGTTCGAGAGCACAAAAACAATTCAACGGAAACTATCATCGGACTCGCCCAATACTTCTATTGAAACGATATTAGATTTCACTGAAAACTATGTAAGTTTGTGACTAAATTCTTTTAGAATTTTTTTTCAATACCAATGTCTCATTGAAAGGTCTGGGTTTGAAATTAATAGAATTATTTCTCACATTTCAACGTATTTTTCTTATTTTTTGCCAATATATGAGCCAAACAAGACAACTCAGAACGATGTTACCATTAAAATTCTGCAAGAAAATTTCTCTTAAATGATTTGTATGAACGAATTCTTTTAACTTCATTTTTGGTTTGAGTCCATTTATTGTTTTAATATTCATATTGGAATACATCCCAAATATTTGTCTGGCAAGCACTCACTCCACAATTGTCGGCAAGACCACACATATTTTAATCTGTTCACATTTTTTAATTAAAATTGATCACCCTCTGCGGCTAATTATTTTTATGTCCTTCTGCAGTAATTATCAGTTTTTGTGGTTAACTGGAAATTGATGAATTTTCAAATGTTTAACAGTGGGATCGATATAACGACAAAAAGTCAGTAAGACATGAAATGATGGAATTCAAATTCCTTGTTTCCTTGTGCTTTTTCAAGGTAAACAAAGTTTCAAAATGTTTAAAGACCTCTTAGGAAATGTTCAAACTACATTAACAAAAATTAAAAAATCTTTTCACCAATCTTTTGTGATTCATTTCTGGTTGAAATGTACAATTCCGAGTGGCTAATTCATTGAGCGCACTTTGCCCATGCCTGGTCTATTTGATACCTGGTGAGTTTCACACGATCACGGCAGCTGTCAATTCTGCGCTTCCGATAGTAAATTTAGGGTTCCGGCCGTAGCGAATTATGCGGCATTTGAAAAGCCATGAATGTTCACCGTTGAAACCGCTTTCAGAACAAACTACTTTGGAATTTTCTATTCTACCCGCCCTCATAAGCACGCGCAGAATTCAATCCACCGTTGCCCTATTGATAAAGCCAGTGATCATCCTAACACGGCATCTCTAACCACAGGCATCGACATAATATTTTCTTATTATTGAATGTAGGTAATATCAATCTTCGTGCAGCAAATAGCAGTGCGATTTCTCATAAGATTACTCTTTTGGTGGTAAGCCAATCATCGTTTTTCCGTAAACTTGGAGTGAAGGTGAATTGATCCAATCTTGTATCCCGGAATACCCCAAGAATCGAGGACTGATGATTGTCCAAGAATCATTTGTCTTGCGTGACTGCCTCTGATGAGATGCGTAGTTGCAACATTGTACAGTTTTTGTGCCTCTCTCGAAGGGAAAACTACCCACAAGGTATAATTCTTCTACTTTACTAGCTCATTGAGTTCTTTGGGTGATTTGGGTTGGATTTTCTCGTCGAACGATGTCATCGACATTTCATCTTTTCACTACAGGCGAAATTATAAGCAGGGAATCGACTGGTTTTGCTTTCAACGCACGGTTGAACGGCAATCCCAAAAAGTTAAATATGGTACTGATCACGTGCGACACATCCAAATCAGTTCAACGAATTTACAGCAACCAATTTGACGGACAAATTTCATTTTACTGGAACGTTTTAGTAATGTTTGTAATGAAAATGAGGTAATGATGTCTCGATCAGATGGGTACGTAGGGACCATCACGTGGTATTTGTTCCCATGTATGCCTGCACTCATTGAAAGTTTCCTGCACTCATTGAAATTCTCTTGTTCCGCTCGACTCGTCGAGCATAACTTTCAATGGTGTTGTTTGACTTATTTCTCTGCAGACTCTATGATGAAAACAGTAGTTACTCGATGTTGAAGAATAGGGTGGGCTAGGTCTCATGTATCTACGGCCTTTATGCACCCATAAAAATGCAGCATATCTTTGAGACAGAAGGCTGTTGTTATCCACTGTTTTGCAAAAGAATTTATCAAGCAACTTCTTGCTTTCGATTTGGGCTTTCCGAATGATAGTAATAAACGCAGTGGTAATTTCAGTATATATTTACCAGTTTGTTGTCGATCACTACATTAGATCGGTTTGAATAATTTTTCACTTTCAATTTTGTTAGTTAAAAGCTTAAAATTGGTGGAAGTTGAGAACTTCCTCCCGTACACGGAACTGAGTTAATAGGTGATTGAAGTTTTCATTAGTTATTGAGTGACATGCTGATACCACTAAGAAATTGGACTCGTTTTCGTCCAGAAGAATAATTCCAATCCAAACACAGTGAATAGAATTATGAGTTCACTGGTTTTTTCAATTGTGCACACTTTTCTCGATTACAGGTGCATAATTTTCTATACTGAGTAGAATATTTACTGATCTTGGTAACCAGTATTATAAATCGGCTAGTGTTAGTTGAATTTCCTACGCGTGAAGCGCCTATTTGGGAATAAATGGCATTTTCCCTTCGGCCGTACAGACGATTGAGCTCGGGACACAATAAAGGGGTTTGGTGGTCTCGTCTTTTCAAAGTGTAAATATTTTACAAGTTTTTCTGACACAATAGCCAATTTTGCGTTGTTATTGATTATAAGTTGAGCAAATAAAATAAATAATAATACACTTGACAGTGATGCGAGAGCACAGTAGTGAATATTTGACGTGCACTACCTGACATCGTCTTGCCACAGTTCTCAGCCATATAGCAGGAGTAAAAGCCATGCAGATCTTTTCCCATTAGCTGGTGAGGAATAGGTCAGATATTGAGAGGCTCGAGAGGATGCCTTACCTCTGGTTATGTCTCTCTCTTGAACCTCGGAAATTAATTTCCAATTTGCCAGTTTCTGAGAATTGCTTTAGCATCCTGTTGAGAATTTTGGTTAATCGCTAGGCGACATTGACCACCTTCTGGATACAGCGCAGATGAAGTCTCATAGTTGCTCGGATCTCAACTTGTTGACCAGCTCAGTTTGTGGGATCCTCAGCGCCCTTAAAGCTGTATATCAGTCAATTGATCATAGGGGTCCAGTAATCGTTCATGTGATCCCTCGTCGCTTACTGAATAAGCTTTTCGAGGCACGGAAGAATCATTTCGGCTCATCAACTAAGTATCGCACACTTGACCATTTCCTCGAATTTTTACAAGGTCGTTGAGCCATGGAGACTCTGGAGGTCGGATCGTCGGCGCTCTCACCGACCAACTCATCTCATCCTTCCCAGCCTAATATCCAAACTCGGCCAATGACTAAGCGGAGCGCTGAAGTTAACCAGGTGGCATCTGCTCGTTCTTGTCAGCAGTCCTCTTAGATATCTGAAAGTTCAGGGCATTCAATACAGTTCACTCAATCAACACCTTGGGTTGACGCTGGGTACCCTTGCTTGTACTCCAAGAGGGAACATTACATCGCCTCTTGCAGTTAATGCCAGGCTCTATCGCTCATCGCTAGAAATCAGGTATCCACTTGTGCTACAATGACTTTGGAACGCGCAGCTGTCAATTGTGCCTGACTGCTTGCACATGCAGAATGTTCCAAGAAAAGCACTACACTCTTTTTCACCTTAATCGTTCTCATCGGCGACCTCAAGCTCAACACATTTCTCATCAGACGCCCCTCAACTTCAGCAGTCAGTTTGATCTGCTCACTTGCTCTGTGTCTTATTCCAGTATTGAGGAGCTCATCCAGACCACACCAGCTATTACTGCACAGTAATGCGGAGTCCAATTCCGAACGGTCATCTCTTCCTCTACTCATAGATCTCTTGATTGTCAACAAGTTTAGTCCTGCTCATTAGCTCTGAGCATCTGCAAATGAACGCTCTGAACATCGGCAAATACGGTTATTCCTCGATCGAGATTCAGAGCTATCGTTGATCTAGAAATCTCTCTTGCATCAGTGGACGCTGGAACAGTAGCGTAGCTCGATTCACATTTCTTGTGTAGGGGACTCGTCGTTTGGCTCAACGATTAGTGAAATTAATTTCACACTTCAGCAGGTTCTACTCAGCAAAACACATTGAAATGACAGCTCATTCTCTTGATCACCTTACATCTACATCTTCGACCTTCGCAGCAAGAGATCTCGACTGGGATCGTATCAAGGATCTGGATATAGCAGATCCAAATTGACAACTGACTACTCCTATAGATCTGCTCATTGGTACTGATGTCATTAGTGGGATCAAGCACATCATCATTAAATAGGGGGGATATACTCCAGTTACTCAGCTCACAAGTAACGGTTGGATTGTGTTCGGTCTTATTACCTAGCTATCTTGAACCTATCTGCAGATGAGCTGAAATGTGAACAGTATCTCCGTCAGACTCACTGTAGAGTCTCTTCAGGTTCTCATCTCCAGTTTCGTTGTTAGGAAGTTCGTGTCATTCAGTTCTAGCTTGTTTTCATTAAGTGCTCGCTAGGATCTTGACCGATCACCACTTTTATCAGTTCTACTCTGACTCTCTCAATGAATATGTCGATCGCAATTACATGACTTTGGTACTTTCTCCTATCTCTAACTCTTCATCTGTGGATCAAGTGGCGACTGCTTATTGCTCTGACGACATGCTCTTAGCACATGGATTACATGCTTCGAGAGGGTTGTGGGTCTTGGAAGGGCTTCACGTAGGCACATCTAAGATTCGCAGTAGTTACTATTTCTTCAACATGGCGTGGTCAGAGACAGAGCGATAAAAGATGGAAACTATGAGTTGTACTTAAAGGAAGAGCGGAGACTAGCTTCGGGAAATCGCTCAATAGTATTCTCCATACAGGGAGAATTACAGTGCGATATGATGTCCTTCTCTAGAGTAGGCATCATCAATGAATCCTCATGACACTAATTGTAGAATGGAGGCTAAAAATAATTAATTGAATAAAACTAGTATAAAAAAGGGGGTAAATGAGTAGACTGAGGGCCTTACCTATTTCATCGCTTTCATTGTCCCCCATAATGGGGATGGGATAAGTCTTATGGTGGGTGCTCAGCACATGTCGCATCTTTTAAGAATATTGACCGCACAAAGATGCTTGAAAAACCGGAACTTCGATGACTGTATGTATATATTGGAGATTACAAGTTCAGTGTAATGATTCACAACTGCTCTAAGAAATTCCTCGATCCTTTCACCTCTCTATTTTATCATGCCTAGATGTCGAATGTGACCAATTGTTCACGGTAAATACCTGTGATGTAAACAGTAGATTTTCCGACATTTGTTAAACAGTAGTCCATCAGAATATCAAACGACTTCTGATTTGTAAACCCGCAGTGAAGCGAAGCAGGTGAGACTCTTAATCTATATAGATACCGAAACGGGAAATTAACTGTCGACTGAATAAGTTATTGTGTCACAACTCTACTTAGATTCACGCTGGACTGAAAATTTGTACGTCTGGCTGATATAAATTGGGGACTATCCGCACGGTGCTGCCCCGTTGCGAAAATTAGTGTCCAAATTTCAAACAGCTTGATTATGTGTCATTATCACAAATTCTCAGTCACTTGACTTCGTTGGACGTGCGTAAGAGCAAGTTGGTTTTAAATGGAACAGGTAAACTGTTATCGTTGCAATACATTATCATCGGGACGCAGGTGTCCGCTCCATTGTGACACAGTGCATTTCTACTCATGCTAATTACTGATAATCTTCATCCATACAGTAATCTGGCAGCCCCTGCGCTATATATGGGGCACATCTGTTCTAGCTCCCTTATAATCATGATCAAGATCCATATGGCTTTTGTTTTTCAACGGCCTGCGTAACCGTCGAAGGTCCTTCCTGAATTGTATTATGAGATGGAATTTCGTGTAATTCTTGGTATTGACTCCCTTGTCCATGCTAGCATCGCCTGGGTTGTTATATTGTGCAAATGAATGAAAGACGTGTATCTCACAGTCACTGTCTTAGTGTTGTGACTTAACAGCATCTTCCATTAACCACCCAACACAATTCTTCGATCTGACATTTCATTTCAGCTGAATTAAAGCTCTCGGAAGACTGGACTTTCTAAGAAACGAAATATCTAATATCTAGAAATCCAATGTGACTTGATCTAAGTCTAACCTAATATTCAGAAGAAATAGCTAATTCCTAATCATTTGACAGTAGTTTTCAGAGAACGCGAGATGAATATTTCCAGAGCTCCAGTGTCTGAAATGCATAAGAAATACATGTATAATTTGTTCGTGTGAAGATAGGCAAAGTAAAAAAATTGGTTTATCCTGATGAATATCAACGCTGAGTTTCCAACGATTTTGAGCTTCGTTCAGCTTACGCGCTATATTGATTGCCAAACGTAGATATAAATAATTTCGTCCATTTATTTCTGTAGTTAACGGTCCAGTAAAGTATAAAAGACTTGAATTGTGTCAACCAATCGATCGATCGATCCTCTATCCTGAAATGTCCCGTTTGCAATATGAGATAGTCAACTACCCCACATAATCACATTTGCCAAAGTCCTGCTCAAAAGGATGGCAGGCAAATTGAAAAAAAAATAAATTCGGTTGAACGTCAGTGTATAAAAAGTCAGCTTACGGTTTAGTAACAAAAAACTTGTATTCCATCTATGGGCTTAAGAATCTAGTTCAGCATTTACGACCATTTTGTTGGTCTACTATGAATATCTGGAATGTTCACCGAGCCATTTCTCTCCATCTCAGTTATAATCAAATTGATTTGTGCATAGTTCGTTCAGTTTATCTGAAAAATATTTGAATTTCATTATGTTGATTTGATGAATATCAGATATCTGGTTCCCTTCAATAGGCTAATGTTAACAAAATCGCTATGCTTCTAAGCAGTTTGTATGAAGAACGGGAGGTACATTTTATTCACTTCAGGTGTTTTCCTCATTCATATGCTTTATCCTATTCATTTGCTTCTAATAATCAATATGGTATAAGTCATCAAAATAGAATTAGCAATCAATCGCTTTATTAGGAGAGCAAGGTCGTTTTGGTTTTTTGCGACTTCTGCATGTAGAAAAAAAAAACCCATTGGACTAACCAATTTTCATAATCTCTCGCTTTCAAAATCCATTGCACCATATCTCATTTTGTGTAAGAAAGAGAAATTTCCGCCAATATGTCATATGGCATAGAGATCTATAAATATATTCGCGCTTCCACCCCAAAAGAGAGACATGTTTCTATCAAGCAACAAGCACTTTCTTACGCACATTTACTTAGAAGAAATATGATCAATATTGTAGTAGGAGGGGTAACTACCCGTACAAAGTCGGTGCATTATTCTCTCCAATGAAATCTCAGTGGCGACTGGGAATTGGCAGTTGAAGTGCGGAAGGTATAATGCTGTTTCATGGTCTGTAACAATCAAGGTAGTAATACTTTTATCAAGGAAGTAATACTATTATGGATAATGGATAATGGAGATCAAAATATGACTGCTTTTGAATCTTTCTTGAATTTTCTAAGACCAATGTAACAACAACAATGGCGGATTAAAATGCTATTCCGACTAAAATCGTCTGTTTTCATTTTTCATAATTGAATTATTTGTTAGAGAGTTAGTTAAATCAGCATTGAGAAAAGTCAACAAAAGAACTAAAAAGCGGTGCTGAGAGGCGAGATACCGAATAATCGACTATACCACTGGTCGTCACCTGGCGAACTGCCCGAATGGTAAATTGCAGGGGCGAAGTAGAGTAGGGATCGCATGACGAACCGCATATTCATCATTGACCATTGGCAATAGATGGCGTATCATCAGGTCCAAGGTCTATTCTCGCTAGTTGAATCACACTATAAAGCAGATAAAAAGCGGTGCAGGGAACACGAAAGTCGCAATGCTCAGTGTAAATATCCATATTTACTATTTTTGGAGTGGATGTCGCAAGAAGTCCTCCGTAAAATTTTTGTAAAGTAAATCACCAATATTGTGAAAAAGCTCGTAATGAATGGTGCAGTTGCAATCAGCTGGTACTTGTGTAATTTTAGAGAGCAAACTGAAAAATCGTTCATACTGTGCAGAAGTAGCGACTCAATCATCGACGAGATTGAAAATAGGTTAGTTGAAGAATGTTCGGCATCTAACTGGGAGACCTAAGTTCGTATCCTGGGGGGAATGAACCGTAAGTGAGAAATTTTGGTTCCCCGGTAGTTTTTCTTTTGGGCGTTACAAACGACAACACTGAAGTTTAACGGTTTCTTTCCATCCTATTACTAACCGCATTAATCTTTATATTCCCACTATAACGTTAGCAAAGTGTTTGTTTCATATTGCGGACCAAACTTTTAAGAAATTTCAATGAAAAATTCCGCTTTGCAAAACCAAATGTGAGTGGTAGTCACATAAGCCAGATGTGGCCAATTTTTCACAGCGAGAAAACTATAAGAAAAAGTAACCGGTAAAAGTGCGGTGGCCGTGTGGTTAGAGCGTAGGGGGTTGGCACTTGAGATTTGTGGGTTCGATTCCCAGTCGGGGAAAATGCCAGGGGTTTTTTAGAGATAGAATTCGCTCTAACTTGGACAGGTTTCATCGTACGAGCGCTAGTCTCGGAAGAAACGACTGTACCTGGCCAAGGTTTTTTTCCATGAGGTTTTCCCTTCGGCCCTCGGCGTAATTGCGGTACAGGGGGAACTGGGGATGGGAAATGTAAACGCCCGGAAGGTATACATGTGTGGACAAGTTTAGATTTCTATAAGAAAAAGTGAATTCAGCGGCCGTCGAGAATTTTAATTGGGGAATTTTTATGCGACTAAAGAAAGAGAATGGCAGAGGTTCTCATGAAAGTTACCACTATTTTCTAGTAGATTTAATATTTGATGTTTTTTAACAATACCGATAACTGTTGATTATTCAACATTAGCAAGAAAATGCTTGGATTATGATCATTTATGACTTATGACGCTACCATCATGTACTAAATAAATTTTAATTAATATCAAATATATCGTAATGATGCCCAGTTCCTTCAGCTGCTCGACAAAGACTTGAACCTCCCTTGAACTCCCACTGGTGTAATCGTTAACACGAAGAGTGAGTTACGAACTTTCTAGCTTTGAGAAGCGACATGCATAGAGCCTTGCCACAAAACAACTCGGCTGGATCGAATCCATAACACGTCGAACATGAATAAAAATTACATATTCCGAATTCTAGGAAATTTTCGATTGTTTTTCAATTGACTCTAGGAGAATGTCTAAGGCCTTCATCCCCTTTTCAACTCGAGCAACGGTAATGTTCCTGATAACCTTAAAGATGCTATGCTTTCACTTTATACCATAGTTGGTATTTCATTTTTCCTTAGAATCTTCTTCATGGAATATTTACACAATTGGCCGCCGACGATTTTCCCCATTTCTATTTGGAAAGTCCAGCAGAAAATTTACACCTGACTGTACTAACGACTCGCAGCATTTATTGGGATATGTGACGACTGCGGCCATATTCTTCTTAATCGAAATGAAACGGGATGGGACCTCAACGAGTGAATATCTTTCAATGGAATGGAGACTTCTGGCATCTCCTGGCCTATAATTGCGGATGTATTCGCGGCATAAAATTTTGTCCATGACATTTTGGCTATTGTGCTTCCGATACTAAGATGACATACGGAAAAACTCCACACCATTTTGGGATAACTCTCCAAGACTCGGTAGTATCCGACATTGAAAATTTATATTCTTAAAACTAATTAAATCCTTGTATTGTTACATGCCACAAATGATGGAACTTTTGTACAATATTATTTTAATTGGGATTGAAATGCATTTGTTTTGCTTGAGTGATCTTCAGGCTTTATTGGCACCGATTTTGAGTTGACGAGATGCAGGATGATGACTATTTTTATTGTACATCATTATCCCTCGAGAACATGCGATTGTCTGGACAAGTCGCCTTTTCTCGCGGCTACATACCATAGTAGTGTTGTGGAGACTGGGTCATTGAATGCGTCAAAATTTCGAATAAGAGGTGAAACATTAAGCTGACTTGACCGTAGCTACTCATGATAGTTATTGTCGGAGGAAAAAGGCTTTCATACATGTTACTTAAGGCGACCTATTGCGTGGTACTTAGTAGTGACGTATACAAAAATTATTAATTGAGGAATCAGCACACAAAGAGGAAGATACCCTTAACTTTCTCTTTGATTAGATTTCTAATTTATAGCATTTCACTTGAAATACAGAAAAGTAAAAAATTCCAAGATAAAAGCAAGGCTAGAGGTAGAAAGAAATATAAAAAAAAATTTTGTCAATGTTGTTTGTGTGCGATTAGAGTTGTGGTTACAAAAACACGGCACAAGGGAGGGAACGATCTCTCGGTGTTTCCTTTCGGCATAGGATTTCGAAAAAACTCCAAAAATATGCTAGTTTTTTAGCAGTGATGAATTTAGGTGTGCTTCAACCATGCTAACCAGTGATAGTGATGATGACATGATGAAGACTTTGGAGATGTTGCTGATGACGATGAGCGTAAGTTGTCCACTCAGTTACTTACTAGCTTCGGCCTGCTCGGCGTCCGAATCGTGAGGATCCTGAGCTGCACGCTCGGGGTAAACTCACCTGCCTGCTGAGCAATTCACTAGCTTGGTTAGGCTGGTCATGGAAAATTCTGAGTTAGCCGCTAGAGATGAACTCAGTTGAATACTGAATGATTCGCCAGCTTGGCTCTGCTTGCTGTAGAAAATTTTGAGCTGTTCACTCGGGATGAACTCCGTCGAACGCTTAGAGATTGGCTAGGTCAGTACTGGGTGGTGAGAGAACACTGAGCTGCACGCTTGCGATAAGCTCAGTTGTACACCCAGCACTTGACCAGGCTGATGCAGAAAAAAGGAGTTGTCCACTAAGGATTGAAGCCTATCCTGGCAACAAAAGCTGGTTGCGCAGCGTTGACGCCTTTTTGAACAATTAATAAAACGACAGACAACCGTTTATATACTTTTTTGGTCTGATAGCGATATGACCGACAGTGTCTGGTAGGTCTGATTTTTCGTTGTCCAACGATTCCAAGGTGCGGCGGGAAGTATGTTCATATACGTAGCAATGTGTTTAGAAGGAATGCTTCCAGCGGGAGTATCCGTAACCTGGTGCCATCGGCACTCTGCCTAAGTGCCATAGAAATTTTTGAAACAAAGACTTAGTAATGTGAAAAGTTGCATGTTTACGCATTTTTCTGACGTTCCTCACCGATAAATTTTTGACGGCCTTTGGCGATGGAGAATTATTATTCATTGGAACACTCACTTGTGGAATGGAGTGGACCCTTCGAGGCTAGTGACGCTTGCTCTTTGGACAACAAGAAATCATTTCGTGAATTGTGGCAACTCCTAAAAGCCATCTCATAATTTTTGTTGAATAAGTGTTGCTGCTGACACCATGGTTCCTGCCAACTCTGTGTAATCAATGGGGACGCATTGGGAGCAGATGTACCCCTAGTGGCCTACCTTTTCTGCTGTTGATGTTGACGAACTCATGGTTGGGGTGGTCCATTTCAACGTTGTCGCAATTTTGTCGTCTTCAGGATTGTTCCCATTTGCCGTTGCCATTGCAGGATTATTTAGTCACTTGCCACTATAGTCAATAAAGAACGGACATGGATTCCTTTGAAAATACCTTTGAGCAATTATGTGGCTTGCTCCAGATCGTCCATGATTTCTAACTGAGGTTTTCTTGATTTTTACCTCTTAACCACCGTTTCAGGCATGATGATGACAGGTACTCAAGTGGCCACACCAGTCTACCTGCCTGGTAGTCTCTTTTACTGTGGTTCCTTCGCACAATCGATGGTGAGGTAGGTCATACCGACATCTTATACAATTAGGTCGTGTTTTGTATTAAACTTTCACTTTTGTGTACGTTATACCAAGTTTTCCCTCATATAAAAAAAACAATGTTACTTTGATGATACAATGATTTGTCAGTGGGGAATGCAATTTGCACCAGCTAATTTATTATGATTAAGGTTGTTGTCGCGCGACAGTCTCTGTAAAAAGTTTATCCGCTGTAAAACGGGCCAGTTTAGAACACAATCTTTCAGCGGTATATAGTCTCACTTGATTGATTGCATTGTGCATGGATAGCTAAAGCATAACTATATATTTTCCATATTAACTATTGTTCGATAAGATGCCTGGATCGGTGAGAATAATTAATAGATGAGCGAGATTTGAGTGGATTGCGTAAGTGGAATGAGCGGGTCAAAAAATGAGTAGAACACGTGCACGTGGTTTCACAAAAACACTGTATTTGTCAATAAAAAATAATAGGTAGTCACAATCAGTCACTGAGCAGACCGAGATAATTACAATCACAATGATTGATGAGCGGACCGATAAACCGTAATAAGGGTTTAGAAATGAGCTGACACAATTTCACTAATTCCGATTACGGAGAAATGAGCGGTACAAAGAGCTGACGCACTGAGTTCCCGGAAACGAATGAAGCAGAGACACGGGCTTACCGGTGCCACGTGCCCTTAATCGGAGGTCACATGACCTATTTTAAATACAATATTATAATTTGCATGATAATGTGGAGCTGTCCAGAAAGTGGCGCCTCAGGTGTCCGAA